>NC_092225.1:24473942-24503942 GCF_036320965.1 Panulirus ornatus | reverse complement strand
AAGTGTGTGTGTGTGGGGGGGGGGTCGTTCGCTTGTTCATGTTCTCGAGGTAATTAGGTCAAAGGTTAAGGGTCGTAATGAGAGGGAGGAATGCATTTCTGACTAATAACTTAATCGGAAGTGTGTGTTGGGGGTCATTCGCTGGTTCCTGTTCTCGAGGTAATTAGGTCAAAGGTTAAGGGTCGTAATGAGAGGGAGGAATGCCTTTCTGACTAATAACCAAATCGGAAGTGTGTGTGTGTGGGTCGTTCGCTGGTTCATATATGTGTGATGTGTCGACCGGTGGTGTTGGCGAGATGTTGAGGCACACACAAGGGGCTTCTTCCACTGAGGAAGAGGATGTGGCTGAGTGGTTTTCAGGTCGCGTTGCAATACCGTCGTGCTCCAGGGTTCTAAGGTCGTGCACGGGGGTCGTAAAGCCGTACACGGGGGGTCGTACCTGTTGTGATCAAAGGTCGGAACGCCGTGCCTTGAAGGGTCGCACTGTGTCTTGCTCTTGTAAGGTCGTACCGCCGTGCTCGAGGGTCGTGCCGTCGTGATCGAGGGTCGTCCCGTCGTGATCGAGGGTCGTACAGCCGTGCTGAAAGGTCGTACCGCCGTGTCGGTGGCATCCGTGATCCCACGTCAGAACCCGCTCTCTCTCTCTCTCTCTCTCTCTCTCTCTCTCTCTCTCTCTCTCTCTCTCTCTCTCTCTCTCGGTCTGGTTACGGAGGGGATAATGATCCGCTTGGTTACTAGCTGGGCTTAACCTGGTTTGTGTTGGAGTGTGGGAGGGGGCGGGGCGGCGCCCCCCTCCCCTGTATTGATGGGAGGAGGGGAGGAGGAGGGGGAGGGGAAGGGAGGGGGAGGGGAGGAGGAGGGGGAGGGGTGATGATGATGATTCCGTGGTTCGAGATCACCTCTCGACCGCTGTACTTGACGGGGTTATGGGAGAGAGGGAGAGAGGGAGAGGGAAAGAGAGAGAGAGAGGGGTGAGTGAGTGGGTGCGGGAGGGGGAGGGGGTGGGGGGTTTACAGACGATTGGAGACCTGGAGAGAGAGAGAGAGAGAGAGAGAGAGAGAGAGAGAGAGAGAGAGAGAGAGAGAGAGAGAGAGAGGACCTGGTCTCTTGAGCTGTCAGCCAGGTGCTTCGTTCGTTCCGAGCCAGTGGTTCGGATGGTTCACTCCCGAGCCATTCACGAGAGAGAGAGAGAGAGAGAGAGAGAGAGAGAGAGAGAGAGAGAGAGAGAGAGAGAGAGAGCATCCAAGTCTGAGTGCGTCATGTTCTCGGTTCTGGGTTCCCCCCCCCCCCTTTTCTGTCGCACTCAGTACCTTGAATTAGACTCTTGGCTCTCTAAGACACACACACACACACACACACACACACACACACACACACACACACACACACACACACACACACACACGGACACAGCTGTGGTAGGTCACTTGCCCCACGTGTAACAGCTGTGTGTGTGGTGTGTGTGTGTGTGTGTGTGTTGTGTGTGTGTGTGTGTGTGTGTGTGTGTCTCGTCTGAGGTCCTTTTCAGTTGTTGTTGTTGTTGTTGTTGTTTTTAGCATTCGCGTCCACGGCCTGGTGGTTTTCGACATCACGACCTCTGTCGGCGACGATGACAATGATGCCACCACGTTGTTATCCGGCCAGATTTTCGCCCTTAGGGACGGGTATGTTACGGTATGCGACAGCAGCACACACACAGGGGAGAGGAAGAAAAAAGGATTTTAGTACTGTGTGTTGCCCCCCTGGGTCATCCACTCACTCCCACGGTGTAAATGACTTCCCCCAGCAACCCACTCGGCTGTAAATGACCTGGAAACCCATCCTATCCATTCCTGTAAATTATTTTCAATATCCACCACCTCCAGCAATGTAAACTGATGCATGTCTTTTTTTTTCACTTTGCAGGTACGTGTCCTGAAATGGCTGTGACAGGGGGGCCTTAACGACCCCCCATACCACAGAGTGAGGTAAGTACCACAGACGTAAACACACTCTTCACGTTCAACACACTCACCTGTGGGAGTAGGGTAGGGTAGGAAACGCACACACACACACACTTGTCGTTCCTTATTTTGCTACCGTACTCCTCCCGTCACACGTGTGCAGTGAACTGTGTTCACACTCTGATGTGATACACACTCCTCCAGCCAGGCTGTTATTATCATAGTGAGGATAGACTTGTTATCATAGTGAGGATAGTCTTGTTATCATAGTGAGGATAGACTTGTTATCATAGTGAGGATAGACTTGTTATCATAGTGAGGATAGTCTTGTTATCATAGTGAGGATAGACTTGTTATCATAGTGAGGATAGACTTGTTATCATAGTGAGGATAGTCTTGTTATAATAGGGGGGATAGACTTGTTATCATAGTGAGGATAGTCTTGTTATCATAGTGAGGATAGACTTGTTATCATAGTGAGGATAGACTTGTTATCATAGTGAGGATAGTCTTGTTATCATAGTGAGGATAGACTTGTTATCATAGTGAGGATAGTCTTGTTATCATAGTGAGGATAGTCTTGTTATCATAGTGAGGATAGTCTTGTTATCATAGTGAGGATAGTCTTGTTATCATAGTGAGGATAGTCTTGTTATCATAGTGAGGATAGTCTTGTTATCATAGTGAGGATAGACTTGTTATCATAGTGAGGATAGACTTGTTATCATAGTGAGGATAGTCTTGTTATCATAGTGAGGATAGACTTGTTATCATAGTGAGGATAGACTTGTTATCATAACATGAACAATTATATTGTTATTGGTGGAGGAGGATGATGTGTGTTGAGGCGATCGTTGGTGAAAGTGTTGGTGATGGTGGCGATAGTGTTGGTGATAGCGGTGTTGGAGGGCGTGTTCTGCGTCCATATATCTCGCGTCTTCCACAACCACTAGGGGGGGAGGTAGTGGTGGTGGGGGGGGGTCGTCAGGTCGTATGCAGGAGAGCGCCTGGTGGAATAGGACGGGGGGGGGAGGGTGAGTAGCGACCGATCCAGGGCGTGGCCTGGGGTGGGGGGGGGGGGGGGAGAATCCTGGGGGAGGGGAGGCACCACCCACCACTCCCCCCGCCACCACCACCACTGGTATCCCCCCCCCCCCCAGTGCCGTCCACCCCCAGCTCTTTCCCCAGGCCTCCCCCAGTCCCATCCATAAGGGTCAGGGGTAAAGGCCGAGCCATCATACCAAAGGGTCGTACCATCGTGTTCAAAGGTCGTACCGTCGTGTTCGAGGGTCGTACCGTCGTGTTCAAGGGTCGTACCGTCGTGTTCAAGGGTCGTGCCGTCGTGTTCGAGGGTCGTACCGTCGTGTTCAAGGGTCGCACCGTCGTGTTCAAGGGCCTTACCGTTTTGCTCAAGGGTCGTGCCGTCGTGTTCAAGGGTCGTACCGTCGTTCTCAAGGGTCGCACCGTCGTTTTCAAGGGTCGTACCGCTTTGCTCAAGGGGTCGTCCCGTCGTGCTAATTGGTTAAGCCAACACAGCGTGTTATTGGTCTAACCTACAAACCTGCCTACTAAGTCAACTCATCTAGGTTCTGAAGTAATCATTTAACTAGCTGACTGATTAGCTAATCACCTAATTATTCCTCAAACACACATTCCTCCCGAACTTGACACAGTTCTGCTTTTACCTTTGGATTAAGTTATTAATTTCTTGTAAATGAATTGTGGATGTTATCCGGATTTCTGTTAGCTTCTTTTTTGTTATTATATTATATTATCGTTAACATTTTTATATGTTAACACAGGTAGAGGATGTGTGGATCAGGTGTTTGCTTTGAAGAATGTATGTGAGAAATACTTAGAAAAGCAAATGGATTTGTATGTAGCATTTATGGATCTGGAGAAGGCATATGATAGAGTTGATAGAGATGCTCTGTGGAAGGTATTAAGAATATATGGTGTGGGAGGAAAGTTGTTAGAAGCAGTGAAAAGTTTTTATCGAGGATGTAAGGCATGTGTACGTGTAGGAAGAGAGGAAAGTGATTGGTTCTCAGTGAATGTAGGTTTGCGGCAGGGGTGTGTGATGTCTCCATGGTTGTTTAATTTGTTTATGGATGGGGTTGTTAGGGAGGTAAATGCAAGAGTTTTGGAAAGAGGGGCAAGTATGAAGTATGTTGGGGATGAGAGAGCTTGGGAAGTGAGTCAGTTGTTGTTCGCTGATGATACAGCGCTGGTGGCGGATTCATGTGTGAAACTGCAGAAGCTGGTGACGGAGTTTGGTAAAGTGTGTGGAAGAAGAAAGTTAAGAGTAAATGTCAATAAGAGCAAGGTTATTAGGTACAGTAGGGTTGAGGGTCAAGTCAATTGGGAGGTGAGTTTGAATGGTGAGAGGCTGGAGGAAGTGAAGTGTTTTAGATATCTGGGAGTGGATCTGTCAGCGGATGGAACCATGGAAGCGGAAGTGGATCATAGGGTGGGGGAGGGGGCGAAAATTTTGGGAGCCTTGAAAAATGTGTGGAAGTCGAGAACATTATCCCGGAAAGCAAAAATGGGTATGTTTGAAGGAATAGTGGTTCCAACAATGTTGTATGGTTGCGAGGCGTGGGCTATGGATAGAGTTGTGCGTAGGAGGATGGATGTGCTGGAAATGAGATGTTTGAGGACAATGTGTGGTGTGAGGTGGTTTGATCGAGTAAGTAACGTAAGGGTAAGAGAGATGTGTGGAAATAAAAAGAGCGTGGTTGAGAGAGCAGAAGAGGGTGTTTTGAAGTGGTTTGGGCACATGGAGAGAATGAGTGAGGAAAGATTGACCAAGAGGATATATGTGTCGGAGGTGGAGGGAACGAGGAGAAGAGGGAGACCAAATTGGAGGTGGAAAGATGGAGTGAAAAGGATTTTGTGTGATCGGGGCCTGAACATGCAGGAGGGTGAAAGGAGGGCAAGGAATAGAGTGAATTGGAGCGATGTGGTATACAGGGGTTGACGTGCTGTCAGTGGATTGAATCAAGGCATGTGAAGCGTCTGGGGTAAACCATGGAAAGCTGTGTAGGTATGAATATTTGCGTGTGTGGACGTGTGTATGTACATGTGTATGGGGGGGGGGGGTTGGGCCATTTCTTTCGTCTGTTTCCTTGCGCTACCTCGCAAACGCGGGAGACAGCGACAAAGTATAAAAAAAAAAAAAAAAAAAAAATATATATATATATATGTATGTATGTATGTATATATTCCTATGAGTAAACGGGGAAAATGGAACACGATAAGTTCCCAAGTGCACTTTCGTGTCATAATCACATCATCAGGGGAGACACAAGGGAGATATATAAAATCAGTTGATATACAACGGAGAGACGCAGCTAGGATTATTTTCGTGTTTTTGGTGTGTCAAGAAACCTAACGAGAGATGAAGAGCGAGACGTGTGTGTGTGTGTGTGTGTGTGTGTAAGATAGAGACTTTTGAGAAATCAGAATTTAAGTGTCCCGACGCAGCAGCGCCTGACCCAGCTGACTGTGGCCAGTTTAATTGTCAGTGGCTGTCAAGAGTGGCTACAGGAGGAGGAGGAGGAAGATTGGATGACTTGTTGGTAAGATGGATTGTACAGAGGGAAGGAATTTGCGTGGCAGTCATCATTTGACAGTTACGTTAAATATATATATATATATATATATATATATATATATATATATATATATATATATATATATATATATATATATATATATATATACATATACCATATTTATCACACTATTTGTGCTGTATGTGTGGCCCACATCTCATGAACATTCTATATACATTCTTTGCCCTTAGTGGAATGGACAGGGAGTATGTGGCCTAAGTGGAAAATTTACGAAATGCGATGAGGGGTAAAGCGAACGTGAGGGGGGAAAATAGGTCGGAAGGTTGAGTGGGTCCTTGTGAAGGGTGAGTGTGCGTCAGGCATGCGTGATGTCACCATGGCTGTTTGATCTGTCTGGTGGGACTGTGGACAGTCAGGAAGGTGAGAGGCGTGCATCAGATTGAATGAACTGGATTGACGCGGCGTATGTAGTATACAGGGGTCGAGCTGCTGTATCACAGGGCTAGGACTAACGACGGAACAGTTCATATGGTTTGGCTGTGGATAGCAGCGCTCTGGTCCCGGTGTATTGTACATGACAGGTATAGAGTGGATGTGCGCGAGCAAGGCCATTATTTGCTGGTTCCTGACGCACAGGAGGGAGAAGTAATATATATATATATATATATATATATATATATATATATATATATATATATATATATATATACTGAAAGGGAGGGACTGTTTCCTTTCTTGTGTGCAGTGGTATAAAGTTTATGGCTCGTGTGGAGTACGACTTTTGTGAGCACGTACGACCAGTGAAGAATGAGCTTCATTCGCCCGTCCTCTCAGCTCGAGGTTTGAGTACGACCTTTGAGGAGTCCGGTGCTGCCACCCCCCCTGGGGAGAGAGAGAGAGAGAGAGAGAGAGAGAGAGAGAGAGAGAGAAAGAGAGAGAGAGGCGACACGACCCTTGGGTTATGATGACGTAGCCTTTGACTTGAAATTTCAAGGGTTTAGGTCTAAGGGCCAGCCAGGCCCTCATAATTCGAAGTGGGGGGGGGGAAAGGGTCGTCGTACCCCCCCGTTGTGTTCTTTTAGGGTCGTACGGTCGTGGTGGATGAGTTGAGGGAGGTGTAATGGGGGGGGAGGAAGTGGTCTGTAATTAACTGATGGCTCATTAATGATGGTTGATTTGCCCTTCATGTATTTCTCTAGAAGGAACTCCAAGTGTTTCTTTCTCTCTCTCTGTCTGTCTGTCTCTCTCTCTCTCTCTCTCTCTCTCTCTCTCTCTCTCTCTCTCTCTCTCTCTCTCTCTCTCTCTCTCTCTCTCTCTTTGGGGAATACTGATGGAAATGAGTTTCCTTTCATCTGCGACTTCCAGTTTGTCAGATGCTGTGGCAAAAGAAGACTTTTTTTATTTTTCTATTTCCTTGGGTCGAAATTGCCTCCTCGAGTGAACGGCCGGGGAGAAAAAAAGAGAAAGAGATAGAATGTTTGATTTCTCGGTAAAGTGATAGATGAAAGAAAGGGATATTATATATATATATATATATATATATATATATATATATATATATATATATATATATATATATGTATATGGGGGAAGCTTTTGCTCATTAAGGACGTAAGCCGTAGTAAAAATGGGCACATACGAGCTGGTGGAAGTTACGACGGTACAATACGGTACGGTGTTTGGGGAGGGTCAGGGACGGTACAGTACGGTACGGTACTTCCCCGGGGCGGGTCAGGGACGGTACGGTACAATACGGTACGGTACGGTGTTGGGGCGGGTCAGGGACGGTACAATACGTTACGGGGCCGGGGCGGGTCAGGGAGGGTACAATACGTTACGGGGCTGGGGCGGGTCAGGGACGGTACAATACGTTACGGGGCTGGGGCGGGTCAGGGAGGGTACAATACGGTACGGGGCTGGGGTGGGGTCAGAGGTCACGTTTACAGGCTGGGGTGACCCCCAGGTTGCGGCACACGGTTTACTGCAGTGTTGGTAGCCTGCGGCGGTGCCTGGGGGGGGGGCACCTCACCCTCCGCTGTTGTTGTTGTTGTTGTTGTTGTTGTTGTTGATATAGGAGCGGGGGATGAAGGGGGGGGGGGGGTGGAGTACGTTGTGTGGGGAGGGGGCTGGAAGAAAATGTATATTATTATCCTCCCCTTTTGTATTATCACTTTCGAAAGCTAGAAACAGAAGGAGGAGGGAAAAAACATGAAGAGTTTTTTTCCTGGAAAAAGTTCAGGTCCTGGTGTTTAGATCTCTTAGGTTGGACGGAGTAAGCAATATCTATCTATCTATCCATCTATCTATATATTTTTCTGTCTGTCGATCTATCTATCTATCTATATATCTATATGTCTGTCTATCTGTCTGGAGGGGTGTTTACTGCTGCCTAATTAGATGACGTGGTTAGCCATGTTCACCGTTCTCGGGTCATCACTAATCATGGATGATGTACTCAGACCTAACGAACTAATGGAGTGGTGCGGGGGGGAGGGAGGTGTTGTGTGTGTTGTGGGAGGTGTTGTGTGTGTTGTGGGAGGTGTTGTGTGTTGCGGGAGGTGTTGTGTGTTGTGGGTGGTGTTGTGTGTGTTGTGGGAGGTGGTGTTGTGTGTTGTGGGTGGTGTTGTGTGTGTTGTGGGTGGTGGTGTTGTGTGTTGTGGGAGGTGTTGTGTGTGTTGTGTGTGTTGCGGGTGGTGGTGTTGTGTGTTGTGGGAGGTGGTGTTGTGTGTGTTGTGGGAGGTGTTGTGTGTGTTGTGGGAGGTGGTGTTGTGTGTGTTGTGGGAGGTGTTGTGTGTGTTGTGGGAGGTGGTGTTGTGTGTTGTGGGAGGTGTTGTGTGTGTTGTGGGAGGTGTTGTGTGTTGTGGGAGGTGTTGTGTGTTGTGGGAGGTGGTGTTGTGTGTTGTGGGAGGTGTGTGTGTTGTGGGGTGGTGTTGTGTGTTGCGGGAGGTGGTGTTGTGTGTTGTGGGAGGTGGTGTTGTGTGTTGCGGGAGGTGTTGTGTGTTGAGGGAGGTGTTGTGTGTTGCGGGAGGTGGTGTTGTGTGTCGTGGGAGGTGTTGTGGGAGGTGTTGTGTGTGTTGTGGGAGGTGTTGTGTGTTGTGGGAGGTGTTGTGTGTTGTGGGAGGTGTTGTGTGTGTTGTGGGAGGTGTTGTGTGTGTTGTGGGAGGTGTTGTGTGTTGTGGGAGGTGTGTGTGTTGTGGGAGGTGTTGTGTGTGTTGTGGGAGGTGGTGTTGTGTGTTGTGGGAGGTGTTGTGTGTGTTGTGGGAGGTGTTGTGTGTGTTGTGGGAGGTGGTGTTGTGTGTTGTGTGTGTTGTGGGAGGTGTTGTGTGTGTTGTGGGAGGTGGTGTTGTGTGTTGTGGGAGGTGTTGTGTGTGTTGTGGGAGGTGTTGTGTGTGTTGTGGGAGGTGGTGTTGTGTGTTGTGGGAGGTGTTGTGTGTGTTGTGGGAGGTGTTGTGTGTGTTGTGGGAGGTGTTGTGTGTGTTGTGGGAGGTGGTGTTGTGTGTTGTGGGAGGTGGTGTTGTGTGTTGCGGGAGGTGTTGTGTGTGTTGTGGGAGGTGTTGTGTGTGTTGTGGGAGGTGGTGTTGTGTGTTGTGGGAGGTGTTGTGTGTGTTGTGGGAGGTGTTGTGTGTGTTGTGGGAGGTGTTGTGTGTGTTGTGGGAGGTGGTGTTGTGTGTTGTGGGAGGTGGTGTTGTGTGTTGTGGGAGGTGTTGTGTGTGTTGTGGGAGGTGGTGTTGTGTGTTGTGGGAGGTGGTGTTGTGTGTTGCGGGAGGTGTTGTGTGTTGCGGGAGGTGTTGTGTGTTGCGGGAGGTGGTGTTGTGTGTTGTGGGAGGTGGTGTTGTGTGTTGTGGGAGGTGTTGTGTGTTGTGGGAGGTGTTGTGTGTTGTGGGAGGTGTTGTGTGTGTTGTGGGAGGTGTTGTGTGTGTTGTGGGAGGTGTGTGTGTGTTGTGGGAGGTGGTGTTGTGTGTTGTGGGAGGTGGTGTTGTGTGTTGCGGGAGGTGTTGTGTGTGTTGTGGGTGGTGGTGTTTGTTGCGGGAGGTGTTGTGTGTGTTGTGGGAGGTGTTGTGTGTTGTGGGAGGTGTTGTGTGTGTTGTGGGAGGTGTTGTGTGTGTTGTGGGAGGTGTTGTGTGTGTTGTGGGAGGTGTTGTGTGTGTTGTGGGAGGTGTTGTGTGTGTTGTGGGTGGTGGTGTTTGTTGCGGGAGGTGTTGTGTGTGTTGTAGGAGGTGGTGTGTGTGTTGCGGGAGGTGTGTGTTGCGGGAGGTGTTGTGTGTTGCGGGAGGTGTTGTGAGTTGTGGGTGGTGTTGTGTGTGTTGTGGGAGGTGGTGTTGTGTGTTGTGGGAGGTGTTGTGTGTGTTGTGGGAGGTGGTGTGTGTGTTGCGGGAGGTGTTGTGCGTTGCGGGAGGTGTTGTGTGTTGCGGGAGGTGTTGTGTGTTGCGGGAGGTGTTGTGTGTTGCGGGAGGTGTTGTGTGTTGTGGGAGGTGTTGTGGGAGGTGGTGTGTGTTGTGGGAGATGTGTGTTGCGGGTGTGAGGAGGCCCCCCCCCCCCCCGCCCGGGTCGTGTTGGGTCACCTGCTCCACTTGCGGTAGGACCCAGTGTTGCAGCCGGTGTGTGCTGTGTTCCTGTGTCCCCTGCAGCAGGCTTGTGTTGCTGCTGCGTCAGGTATGGTGGACAATGTTGTGTTTCGACCCACAAGCAGAGGCAACTTGGCAGACATACGGTGTGTGTGTGTGTGTGATGCAGCGAGCACAGCAGAGCGCTGCATAGTTGTGTGGGGGCTGGGGCTGGCTGGGTCTGGTCCCGTTCCTCACCTGCTGTTCTCGCTGGTCGACACAGCTGGATGATGATGATGATGGCACAGCGTCCTCTGCTTAATGGCCCGGTCTGCTGTTAGGGTTATCTGCACAGCAGGAAGTCTGCTTTTACCTCTTGGGTGCCACCTTCCTGTGTGTGTGTGTGTGTGTGTGTGTTTGTCTATTTCGTTGCGTCCGTTGGCGGTGTTATCTGTTATCAGTGCTGTTGTGGCTGCCATGTGTGCGCGGTGGTGTGACGCAAGACTCTGTGGGGTGTGGTGGAGGTGTCATCGGTGTGGCGGTGTATAGCTTGCAAGGGGCGGTCATGGTGATTGAAGATGTAAATTGGACGTCTTCGGTGAGAGGTGCACTCTCTCTCTCTCTCTCTCTCTCTCTCTCTCTCTCTCTCTCTCTCTCTCTCTCTCTCTCTCTCTCTCTATCTCTCTCTCTCAGTTTACTGTCCAATATCCATCTGTGTAGGTCAGGAGTGTAGCATACTATTACTTGTCCTGCAGTAGATAACCTCGCCATAGACCATCAGGTCTTCTGTTATCTGATCCTTCCTATATGTACTGTCCTCCAGCAGATAACCTCGCCATAGACCATCAGGTCTTCTGTTATCTGATCCTTTCTATATGTACTGTCCTCCAGCAGATAACCTCGTCATAGACCATCAGGTCTTCTGTTATCTGATCCTTCCCATATGTACTGTCCTCCAGCAGATAACCTCGCCATAGACCATCAGGTCTTCTGTTATCTTGACGCATAACCTTCCTTGACCTACCTGGTCCAGGCCCTGATGTATTTTCATTCATAAGACAAGAGATGTTGTTAAAAGCCACCCTTCACAAAAGTATTGGTAATTTTAGCCGAGTTGGAGACAGGCTTAAAAGTTTGCGATTGCGTCTGAGAGAGAGAGAGAGAGAGAGAGAGAGAGAGAGAGAGAGAGAGAGAGAGAGAGAGAGAGAGAGAGAGAGAGAGAGAGACGCTTGGTTGAAGCACATTATTATTGTTATCATTAATATTATTATTATTATTATTATTATTATTATTATTATTATTATTATCAGTATTATTATTATTATTGATATTATATACTGATTATAGACTTTTCATACATTATACATTCACCATCTTTTCTGGAAGAATCATGTACATATGAATAATGATGACTGAATGACCATTGTCTTCACTGAGTGTCAAATGTTTGTCATCCCATTTGTTGTGTATAAAAGTGACATATCTGTCATTTTGACATTGATTTTGAGAACAGAGACTTCATGTCAGGAATGCTGTGAATGTCCCTGTTAGACCTTTTTTTTTTTTGCAAGTCTGAAAAGTGTATATTTATAATGTTCCATATGAACGGATTTCATTAATTACATGTCCTTGAGTGTCCATATATCTGGAGGCTATTTATAGAAAGCCTATATGTCTATGATATATTTGTAAAGGCTTTCCTTTGTGTACTTTGATATACGTTCATATACAGTGTGTGTGTGTGTGTGTGTGTGTGTGTGTGTGTGGGTGTGCGAGGTATAGAAAACGTACAGCTGATCACCAGTGTTAAACGGATTAAAAAAAAAATAAAAACTGCAATCATTGGCTTCGATACCATGGCATGAGGCGGGGCAATAGAAGAATAACAAATGTTGGAGTGCACTAAAATCCGCCTTGGTGGACACACTAACGTGGCCTTAATGTCCTGCAGAGCTCATGTCCTGGAGTGTGTAATACCATTATCTTCTCCTCAGTGTTCTTGTTTATAAGTTACGGTCGCCTCTCTTGCTGTGCGGTTATGGTAGTTCGGGCAGTATTGGGTTGTAGGCACTGGTGTGTGTGTGTGTGTGTGTGTGTGTGTGAGTTTGTGTGTTGGGTGGTTCAGGGCAGCCCTGAGGCTCTCCTAGGAGAAAAAAAAAGGAGGTATTTTCCTTCGTTGAATACAAGAGGATATCCTTAGTGGGGGAAAACGTCATTATTTTGGTTCAGTACCTTTAGGAGGACATCCTGGGAATAAAAACACCCACCGCTCGATTATATTTCTGGTCAGTGTACGCGTCGGAGGATCTCCTGGGAAAGAAAGAAAAAGGAGGAAGGGGGCCACCCAAGCGCGCGTATACCTCGAATGTTCTCGTGTGTATCGGCTTTTGAGTCGGGCCCTTTGACCTCCCGAGGTCAGTATGATGACGAGAGGCATTGTACCCGACCCCTCGTGACTTGATCTCTGACCTCAAAGACAACACAGCATGGCTATAGCACTCATGGTATAGATTTATTTATTTATTTATTATTTTTTTCATGCAGGCTTATGTGTCATCAGTCATCGATGTTTGTTCAGTCCTCCCTCGTAACTAACCGACATATCGGCTTTGACCTCGGGTTGTGGGGAGGGGGGGGGTTGGATATTCTTCCCCCCCGCCCCCCGACCACCACTCTTCCCCCCCAACTCTGACCACACCACCCACTTTTAGTGGAGCGAGAAATGCTTTTAGAAGGACGTGTGTGTGTGTGTGTGTGTGTGTGTGTGTGTGTGTGTGTGTGTGGTTATAGACCCCATGTTGAAGCATTACCATATGCGAGACTTACCATGGCCGAACACTTCCGGAGACCAGAGGTTATCGCGTTGGTGCATCGCTGGATCGGAGCGCTCAAGTGTTGGGGAAGTGTTGGAGAAGTGAGTGATTAGTGGCGAAAGGTTTGGTAAATTGTTGGAGAAGTGTTGACGTGGGAGTGGTTCCTCTGTGTGTGTGTGTGTGTGTTGGAGAAGGGATCTCACAGCGTTGAAGAGGCCTCACATCAGTGTTGGAGGACTGTTGGAGATATGTGCTGGAGGATTCTGGCATATATATATATATATATATATATATATATATATATATATATATATATATATATATATATATATATATATATATCTGCAGTCTTACATTAATATCGTCTGATTCACGTGATGGTAAAGTCCATTAAGGCCTTCTGAAGGTTACTTTAACGTCAAATAAACACTCTTACTGTGGGCCTTGGTCGTGAAGTACGTGCGGGGGCAACAACATGCTCTTGTGTACAGGAGGGAGAGATCTTCACTGGTACGGCTGCCGCGTTTTCTAATAATAATTATTAATAATTTCTGTTTTCTGTTCAACAACGTTGCCATTTCAATTTGTATCTCCAGCGGACGGTGTATGACGCTGGTATTTACTGCCGTTACTTCGTTTTCTTTATGGCCAAAGAAAACAAGAGGAACCAGTCGTGGGAAAGTCGCAGTATCATGGAATTCGAAATAGCAAATGAATGATATATTCATCATGGGATATTTGTGTACGGGGGCTGGACAAGTGGCACTCACATAGACGTGAGGGGAACAAGAAAGTGTAATTTTCGTGTTACATGCTCGAGGACGCGGGTTCGTGTGGAGTTAATTGGTGTGTCCGTGTGTGTGTGTGTGTGTGGAGGTCTATCGTCCACCCAGCCTTAGATAAGGAGGTCCAGTGTTGACTAATTGGCATCTGAGACACACGCGAGCTGACGGCCAATAGATGGCGCCATTATTATTATTATTATTATTATTATTATTATTATTGTTGTTGTTGTTGTTGTTGTTGTTGTTGTTATTATTATTGTTGTTATTGTTGTTATTGTTGTTATTATTATTATTATTATTATTATTATTATTATTATTATTATTATTATTATTTAGTAGTAGTAGTAGTAGTATTGCTATTATTATTATTATTATTATTATTATTAGTAGTAGTAGTAGTAGTAGTAGTAGTAGTAGCAGTAGTAGTAGTAGTAGTATTGTTATTATTACTTATAAATGGTATTTATCCTGGTTTAGTTTTCATTTTACTTGAGGTTTGATAATTCCATGATAATGCTATATTATTATTATAGGTGTTGTCAGTATTATGTTTACAATATGTACGTGTTTATGTAATTTGATGTTATGTCTTTTCTTGTGCTTCTAAGGTGAGGATTTCTCTAATTGTGAACCTGTGTCACAGACGATAGGTAGCGCTCGTATATTTTGATACCTTTTTGAGCGCGAGGGTACGAGACCCTCGAGTTTGGCGGCGTGACCCTTGAGCACCAAGTTACGACCCTTGGATACGATAGCTTGGCTGACCTTTGACCTGACCAGCTAGAGCCATCATACCCAAATGGTCGTACCGTTGTCGCCCTGAAGAAGCGCACAGTCATTCTGAAAGGGTACACACACACACACACACACACACACACACACAGACGATCGTTAGAAAGCCTTAACTTCCTCCCTCCATACGGCAACCCCCAGAAGACAGAATATATAACCTTGTTCACAACCTTTGAATCAGTGATGCCCTGGAATGGGGGTGAAGGAAGGGGGGTGGGGTAGCGCGTTGATGACGGCTGTGACATAATTCATGGTTGCGGTACTATTGTGCCGGCACCGCTATGATTGATGTGGACGACACCTACGTATTCACTAAGGGGATCAATGACTGTGTAGTGTGTGTGTGTGTGTGGGTGTGTAGGTGTGTGTGTGTGTGTGTGTGTGTGTGTGTGTGTGTGTTTGTGTGTGTGTGTGTGTACCTCAGCATTGGGGAGGGTGCGGTGGGGAAGGGGGGGTCATTGATTGATGTCTGTGCACTTCTGTACTCTCCCTCTTTGGTCAAGGTGGGGGGAATCAATAGGGGGTTGATCCTGTGTCAACGTCTGTATCTGTATGTTGTAGCAAGGTTGTGGGGTTGTGGGGGTGGTGTGTGCGACCCCCACAACCCCCACGGACGGCACGGTACGTGAGAGAGAGAGAGAGAGAGAGAGAGAGAGAGAGAGAGAGAGAGAGAGAGAGAGAGAGAGAGAGGGTGGGGGAGGTATGTGGGATGGGGGGTACACCCCCTTCCTTCCCCCACACACCGTGTGCTATCTCTCCCCCCCCCCTCCCCCCCATGTAAAGACCATCGGGTGAGGAGCGAAGACCAGGGTCATACCAACGTGCCATGGAGGAGGACCTTAGGTCGTAGGCCTGTGTAGAGTGTGGGTCCTTGGGGGATGGGTCTACCCTGGCCCTCCTGCCTCCCTGTATTATTCAAGGTAGGCTGGACTGTCAGGGTTCGAATCCCGCTAGCTGCCACACCACACACACACACACACACACACACACACACACACACACACACACATATATACACACACATATATCTTCTCTCTCATACGTGTTCGCTGTTTACCGCGTTAGCTTGGCAGCGGCAGGAACGGACGAAGAAAAGGCCTCATTTTGCTCACGTCCATTCTCCAGCTGTCATGTGTAATGCACCGAGACCACAGCTCCCATCCCTGGAGTAGGGGAGAAAGAAATGTACCTCCGGATTCCCTGTGTGTCGTAGAAGGCGACTTAAAAGGGCTGGAACCTCCTTCCCACTTCATATATATATATATATATATATATATATATATATATATATATATATATATATATATATATATATATATATAGTGGTAGAGTATCTTGCAATGTGGATGTTTGAGCATCACTATATAATGATTCGTGGAATATGAATCCCATGTAACAGTCAATATGTACGAGTTCCCTATTCAGTAAAATTGGATTAAATACGGTTATACGTTTCCTCCAAATAGCCAGTCGTCTCATTGTTCAAGATGTTCTTATGGCGTGGACTATTATTATTATTGCTGCTGTGTGTTCGTCCCCCAACGATAGTGGGGTGCGATGTGGTCTTGGATTCATATTTGAACAGAAATTGTGTATTTGTAATGTATGCTAACGATTGGTGTAGTAGCACAGAACAACAACCTCCCCAGACAATATGGCTCATAGAACAACCCCCCAGACAATATGGCTCACAGAACAACAACCTCCCCAGACAATATGGCTCATAGAACAACAACCTCCCCAGACAATATGGCTCATAGAACAACAACCTCCCCAGACAATATGGCTCATAGAACAACAACCTCCCCAGACAATATGGCTCATAGAACAACAACCTCCCCAGACAATATGGCTCATAGAACAACAACCTCCCCAGACAATATGGCTCATAGAACAACTCCCCCAGACATTATGGCTCATAGAACAACTCCCCCAGACAATATGGCTCATAGAACAACAACCTCCCCAGACAATATGGCTCATAGAACAACAACCTCCCCAGACAATATGGCTCATAGAACAACAACCTCCCCAGACAATATGGCTCATAGAACAACCCCCCAGACAATATGGCTCATAGAACAACCCCTAAGACAATATGGCTCACAGAACAACCCCCCCAGACATTATGGCTCACAGAACAACTCCCCCAGACAATATGGCTCACAGAACAACTCCCCCAGACAATATGGCTCACAGAACAACTCCCCCAGACATTATGGCTCACAGAACAACTCCCCCAGACATTATGGCTCACAGAACAACTCCCCCAGACAATATGGCTCACAGAACAACTCCCCCAGACATTATGGCTCACAGAACAACTCCCCCAGACAATATGGCTCACAGAACAACTCCCCCAGACAATATGGCTCACAGAACAACCCCCGGACGATATAGCTCTCAGAAAACCCCCTAAACTATATCTCACAGAAACCCCCAGATAATATAACCCACAGAAACTCCGAGTCACTATAGCTCACAGAACCTCCCCCCCCCCCCCCGACTATATAGACGTAGAAAACTCAAAAGAAAGCGTAGCTCACAGAAACGCCTCCCCATACACAATAGGTCACAGAAATTCTCCCCTCCCCCTTCCCTCCCCCCCGTCTCCCAAGGCAATTCCTGTTCTTTCATTCAAACTAGAAATTAACTCCCAGAAAACCCGCGTGGCTGAGAGAGTTGAAAATAAAAAAAAAAAAAGAGAGAACGAAAAAGAAACCTGGAAATAGAAACCTCTCCTGTTACCCAAACCCCCCCCCCCCCCTCCCCTCTCTCCACATCCCCCACACCCCTACCCACGCACCCACCACCACTACCTCTCCTCTCTCTCTCTCTCTCTCTCTCTCTCTCTCTCTCTCTCTCTCTCTCTCTCTCTCTCTCTCTCTCTCTCTCTTCCTCTTTCTCTCTCTCTCTCTTTCTCTCTCTCTCTCTCTCTGAAAATGAAAAAAAAACAGAGAATCTTTTGACGCGTTCTTTTTTTAAACGCGGTCTCTGCCATTAATTAGGTCAGTAATTTGCAGAATTGGGATTTTTTCGGGGTCTCTCTCTCTCTCTCTCTCTCTCTCTCTCTCTCTCTCTCTCTCTCTCTCTCTCTCTCTCCAGCTGTTGCTTCAACAATGTGGCAGTGAAAGGGCCAACTGGCGTCTGGCTGGGAGTGAGCAAGGGAGAGAGAGGGAGGAAGAGATAGATAGATAGATAGATAGAGAGAGAGAGAGAGAGAGAGAGAGAGAGAGAGAGAGAGAGAGAGAGTTTATCATTTCGTGATTTACAAGCCTTGACTCGTCAGTGAGACTTGTGTGTCTTAGCTCACACATCTCTCGTATAATTGTCCCTCTACCCTCATAATGCCCACCCTTGCCTCATGACATCCATCCCTTGTCTCATGACATCCATCTCTTGTCTCATGACATCCATCTCTTGCCTCATGACCTACCCTTCTTGCCTCATGATGTACTCACTCACCTCATAAAGCACACATTTCACCTTAGAACGTACATTTTTGCCTCATAACCTACCTCCCTTACCTCATAAAGCACATCCTTCTCCTTTGACCAACGTACCATCTTACCTCATAACGTAACCCTTTAGTCTCATTACGTACCCACCTGCCTCATAATGGACACATCCCCCTGCTTCATAACATACCCTCCTGGCCTCATAATGTGCTCCCATCCCTTATGAGGTGAAGCGCCTAGAAACGTCTTCAGAGAAAAGTACATTTGAATATTGACGCAACACGCACGTGTGGATATGTATGAAACATTTCTGTATATCTACAAAATACATAAGTGTATGTGTATATATGTATTATATGGGAGTCGTGAGGTGATACTGTGGTGAGTGTCAAGACTCATGAATCCTTCCCTCCTGCTGAGTATGAGGGATCATGAGAGACCTTCCCTCTTGGTGGGGGAGAATAGGAGAGATCTTGTGAGTCCCTCACACGTGTGTGTTGAGTGAGACGTGTGTGGCGGTAAAGTTGTTTTTGAGCTCTGGGTTTTTTGAGCCGGTCTCGTGTGCCGGCCCCTGGTGGTCCCAGCTGGTTTCGAACCCCCGTCAGAAAGCCTTGCAGACTGGCCAGTGTGTGTGTGTGTGTGTGTGTGTGTGTGTGTGTGGACGATGGGGAGTGGGTGGGTGGGTTGGTTGGTTGGGGGGGGGGAGAGAAGGGGATTTAACCCTCCCCCACTCACCCCCCCAAAAAAAATCCCTTTCCCTTGTGCATCTTCTTTCTTCCCCCGAAACCAACCCCCCATCCCCCAACCCCCTTTCCCCCCCCCCCACTCGGGATTTGCATGAATTGTGATAAATAGCGTCAGGTCTGCCTGATGGTGATGCATTGTGTGTGTGGTGGAGAGAGAGAGAGAGAGAGAGAGAGAGAGAGAGAGAGAGAGAGAGAGAGAGAGAGAGAGAGAGAGAGAGAGAGCAGCTCCAGCAGCCGTCGGTGCATGACGGTGCTATCCCTCAGACGGGGCAGGAAGGTCGAGAATTACGTGGTTGACAGGAGGAGGAGGAGGAGGGGTTCTTCTTCCAGTTGACAGATGGTGTTGAATGTTTTCTTGACCCTCGTCATGGCTTGACCTGTCAAGCCATGACGACGAGAGAGAAAGAGAGAGAGAGAGAGAGAGAGAGAGAGAGAGAGAGAGAGAGAGAGAGAGAGAGACCTCAGTTTTGTTTGCCTTGAGATCGGCAATTTTACGGGGAGGAGGGAGGAAAAAAAAATATATGACATGTTTGACGTCTCCTTTTTTTTTTTTTTTAGGACGCTGTTCTGTACTGCATTCACGTCATTTCTAGCTTTGGGCTAATGTTGGATAGGAACAGCTTGCTGGATACTTCCTTATCCATGTACTTGAAAGATGAATATTCTCATTCGTGGCAGCAGAAAGATATTCTCATTCGTGGCAGCAGAAAGATATTCTCATTCGTGGCAGCAGAAAGATATTCTCATTCGTGGCAGCAGAAAGGTATTCTAATTCGTAGCAGCAGATATTTGGTCTCCTCCTTAAGTGTTTCCGTAACTGCTCGACACGTGGCAGCAGGTTAAGTATATGATGTCTGCTCCCAAGACCCGACACACGGAGAATCTCGAAGCTTGTTCCCTGTTGGATATCTATCATCATATTGAGGGATATCTATCGTATTGAGGCCTTCTGTCAATGTGTGTGTGTATGTGTGTGTGTGTGTGTGTGTGTGTGTGTGTGTGTGTGTGTCTCAGAGAACAGTTTTCATATGTATGTATTATGTTATCATGTTATTCCCATGTGTGTGTGTGTGTGTCCTCGCGCCATAACCCTTTATGTCTCCTGGCCGTTAGGTATCATCACACAATAGAATATCACAAGATCAAGATGAGGTTTTTCAGATTACCAAGCAAGTCATATCCTCACACGGGGGTAACTAAGTCCCTGTGTGTGTGTGTGTGTGTGTGTGTGTGTGTGTGTGTGTGTGTGTGTGTGTGTGTTGGTATTGTGGAAGGAGGATGGGTATCCAGAGAAAGGATGTGTTTTACAGCATCTAATGTTATTAGTGTTATTATTATGTAGCCCCAGGAACCCCACTACAGCTCCTGCTCCTCCTCTATCCGAAGGCTCCTGCAGCCTCAAGGCTGCGCTACTTTCAGTAGCAGTGACAGGAAGCCTTTACAGTGAGAAGTTCTGTGGACTTACAAAACTGGGTGTAGTGTCATGCAGGTGGACTCCAACAACATGTGTGTGTGTGTGTGTGTGTGTGTGTGTGTGTGTGTGTGTGTGTGTGTATACTTCAAGATGCACACATGTGTGTTATGGAACAGACAGTCATCCCAAGATGTCTCCTCCGGTCGGTTCCGTTCTGGTCAAGAAATTTCTACGAAGGACTTGCCATCAGCGAAGGACTCGCGAAGACCTGGTGTACGACCCAGGTACACAGAGGCCTCTCCCTCCGTGTGCCAGAGGGACGTCCATGACTGTGTAAATTGGCGTGATTTGGTTCTTACCGCCGGTAGCCTGGGCCGTGATTTGGGACGGGTGGGTGGGGCAAGAAAATGAGATTTACCGCCATGGCAGACGGCGAGTCTGGCGTTACGTAGGGTCGGGTCGCGTCGGGTGAACACAGTGGGATACACTCAGCCAGGCACGGCCTCACCCAGCCGCTCGGCTGCTGCAGGGAAACGGAGAATGAACAGGACGCCTCCTCCTCCCCTGCCCACACCAGCAGCGCCCCACATCCTCCCCTGCCCACACCAGCAGCGGTGCCCCACATCCTCCCCTGCCCACACCAGCAGCGGTGCCCCACATCCTCCCCTGCCCACACCAGCAGCGGTGCCCCACATCCTCCCCTGCCCACACCAGCAGCGGTGCCCCACATCCTCACCTGCCCACACCAGCAGCGGTGCCCCACATCCTCACCTGCCCACACCAGCAGCGGTGCCCCACATCCTCACCTGCCCACACCAGCAGCGCCCCACATGCAGCTGGTTCTGGTGTTGAGAACCCACCACACAACTCCAGGGTCACCAGCAGGGTAACGGATCATCCTCGACGAACAGTCGCTCTAGATAAAACAGTGTCCCAGGCTCTCCCGCTCTGCTCTCCTGCGTCGAGACGTTGCAACGAAAACGTGCAGCGAGGATTTGGTCAGCACGTCCTATGTTGCCACGACTCTCTCTTCTCTCTCTCTCGTCAGCGTTCGAGTCTCCTCCTGACCCTGCTACTGAGTGTGGCGCTACCTTGGGGGTCATAGAGCCCGACTGTACTGGGTGGGTATCCTGAGGTTATATGATGATAATGATGATGATGACAATGATTAGACTATCATTTGAGGCCTGTGTTATCATTTGAGGCCTGTGTGTATATATATTGAGATCTACACATGCCCATACATTATGCATCTTGTGACATGGTTGCCACGTATGTATCACCTGCCTATAATTATGTATAATGATGTGGAGCATCGTTCATCCTCAGCCCGCTTGGTGGATGGATGGATGGATACACTGTGTGGGTGCCGGCCCTCCGGGTCTTCCCTGAGTGGATGGATGGATGGATACCCTGTGTGGGTGCAGGCCCTCCGGGTCTTCCCTGAGTGGATGGATGGATGGATACCCTGTGTGGGTGCGGGCCCTCCGGGTCTTCCCTGAGGGACCGATGAAATGAATATTTTGCCTCGCGATGTTTGAACGGACCCCTCATCTTTCTTTGACTTAGTAATTTCGTAGGTGCGGTCTGCTGTGTGTGTGTGTGTGTGTGTGTGTGTGTGGCTATATCCGGCTGGCTCTCGTGATTGAGCTGTGTAATTGATATATATATATATATATATATATATATATATATATATATATATATATATATATATATATATATATATATATTACCTCTCATTGAGGTTTGTGAATATCTGCATTATCTCTCGTATGTAATGGCTGTGAATTTCATTCGAATATCCTCGTTAATTCTGCGAATATCTTCCTTATCTGTCTTGTGTTCTTCATCACGTTGAGACGCAAAGGCTGAGTACTCATTGGCATATCTTTTTTTTCTGTCTGTCGTTCTGTCTCACCTTTCTTAAGATATCTTGTGTTTTGAACGCCATTTCGTTGTTCTGGTCCAGAGCTGTATGAGGATGGTTTATGTTGATCAGAACTGGTATATGTCAAGGTAAAGGTTAGTGAAGCTGCCATGTATCCGAGACCACCTTTATTTTTTCCTGTACTGTATTGCCCTCTGTCCACCCTTTTGTTTCAGACTTGGCGAAATGATCCAATAAATGATCAGGTTTAGATGTAAGGGCTAAACTTTCTCTCTTTTTTTTTTTTATCCGTCTGTTCTTTCCTGTATCCTAGACTTCAGTTTCTGTAATTACTAAACTTTGCTGAATCGTGTTCGATTTTCGGAAAGGTCCAGTAACCTTTTTTTTTTTTCGGATTCATGTTTCAAGATTAAGGTTAATGAAGTTTCCATATGTACGTGTGTATGTATGTCTGGTTATATAAGGCCCTGTCTTATATACCTCTGCTACACATATAATCACATATATATGATGCACAACCACATTAGTCATAGCTTACTGAACGATGTATAGATTTCTGCCATATTTAATAAGGCTGCTCGTTTCTCGTTAGGTAAACTTATTCTTCGTATGAATAGACCGAGTCTTGGCTGAAGCATCAATTTGGATGTCTACGACCTTTTCTGTACATTTATCTGTGAGTATCTGAGTTACCACACCGGGCTGTGTGGTGCCCTCTACATCTTCTCGTTACTTGGGTGTTTGTGTATATGTCGTATCTTGTTAATCTAAGTTAGTTTCGGTTGTTTAAGCAATTTATCTTTAATTTGCCAGTCTTGGGTGTTAGAATTTATACATCCGTTCTTGTTCATGGAGGGGGGGGGGTTCTTAGTCGGTTAGTTAATTCGTTAGTTTCTATAGCGTTAGTTAGTTTAGGTTAGATGTAATGTTGTCGCTGGGTTTACGGTGTAGTTTCTTCGTTCAGACAAGGTAGATTGAGTGTTGTTGACTATAACTGCCCTGTGCCAGCGCGCATGGTGATCGGATATCGATTTTAATGTTTGCCACCGATGACTTGTGTGTGTGTGTACGTGTGTGTGTGTGTGTGTGTGTGTGTGTGTGTGTGTGCCTGTGCCCGTTGGCTGATTGGGACGAGTTTCAAACAAAGGCTGGGAGAGGCACAGGATCCATGCAGGAAAGACTGCCTCGTCCGCCATCTTTACGTGGGCCACGCGCCATGAGCCTCTCATCACAAGTGTTGTGGTATTGATTGGCGATACTGCTGCTGCTGTTGTTGTTGTTGTTGTTGTTGTTGTTGTTGTTGTTCCTCCTGCTGTTATGAGGGTGGGGCACGGCTGTTGTGGACCGTCGCTCGCTGCTGTGTTGGCTGCTGTGTGGTTTCGTTGTTGGTGAGATGAGTTCCTTGTGCTCTGGGCTGACCCACAGTGTTGATTATTGCTGGTGTGTTGAGTAGGTGGCGTTGGGGTTGTGGTGTTGTTGTTGGCGTTAATTGGAGGTTGTGGTGGAGAGGAGGGTGTTGTTGGCGTTAATTGGAGGTTGTGGTGGAGAGGAGGGTGTTGGTGTTGGCGTTGGATCCATAGGGCTTAAGTGCTGTTCAATGTTGTCGTCTGGGCTTCTGATTGTAGCTGTAACTCCCCGTTTTATTTATTTATTTTTTTTTTCCCAAAATTTCGCATGGAGTGCCTTCTGCTGTTAGCTGATGATGAAGATGATGATGATGTCAGCTTCCTTTGTGTTCGTTCTTTTAGGCTTTTTTTTTTTTATATATATATTTTCATCTGGTCTTGAGAATTTCACTCTGATTCCTCTCTTTTATGTATGTTCTATCTCTCTCTTCGTCAAGTTATTATTTTTATAATCCTTTCCCCTTTTGCCTTCTCTTTTGCCTTCATCACATTCTTCGTCGCTTTCCTGTCTTCTGTTTTAGCCTCTCGTTTTCAGCGTTGCTGTTAACCCGTGGCTGGCTACGATGAGTGTCAGTGACAATTGTCCCTACGACCTGGCCCATGACGACCCATGCGTTACTCTCGCCGTTCTCAATCACGATAGATTTCCATGCGGCGTCCCTCCCCCCGCGTGGCTTCCAGACCCATTCCATATGTGTCTGATTTCCAGCCGCTGTGTCTATATGTCGCCTCTCCTCCAGCCATCGGCTTTGCTAATTAGGTTTTGTGAGGGAGTTTCTCTCTCTCTCTCTCTCTCTCTCTCTCTCTCTCTCTCTCTCTCTCTCTCTCTCTCTCTCTCTCTCTCTCTCTCTCAATGATGTGTCGCTGGATCGCCTTGAACTGAATCCCTTGAGCACGACGGTACATGGCCCTTGAGCACGACGGTATACGACCCTTGAGCACGACGGTACATGACCCTTGAGCACGACGGTACATGGCCCTTGAGCACGACGGTACATGGCCCTTGAGCAGGACGGTACATGGCCCTTGAGCACGACGGTACATGACCCTTGAGCACGACGGTACATGACCCTTGAGCACGACGGTACATGGCCCTTGAGCACGACGGTACATGGCCCTTGAGCACGACGGTACATGACCCTTGAGCACGACGGTACATGACCCTTGAGCACGACGGTACATGGCCCTTGAGCACGACGGTACATGACCCCTGAGCACGACGGTATATGACCCTTGAGCACGACGGTACATGGCCCTTGAGCACGACGGTACATGACCCTTGAGCACGACGGTATACGACCCTTGAGCACGACGGTACACGACCCTTGAGCACGAACCAAAGACCCTTGATAACGATTGCTGGTCTGTGACCTTATCCTTAAGGGTCAGGTCAAAGGCCGTCATACCCAAGGGCCGTACCTTCGTGCTCTGAATTTCGTGCTGACGTTCTCAAGGGTCGTACCGTCGTGCTCAAGGGTCATGTACCTTCGTGCTTAAGGGTCGTACCACCAGGTCAAAGACGGAGCTCAATTGAGCCACCACATACCCGTCCACACGCATTCCAGATATTAATTACAGCCAAGTACCAGCAGCCAGTTATGTCGTACGGTGAATAATTCTCATGTGTGTTATATTGTGAGTCTTCTATCTATCTATCTATCTATCTATTTATCTATCTGTATAACATTGTATCTCTATCTCCTGTCTCTTCCTCATTCTCCTGCACCTCTTCCTCCCTTCTCCCCCATCCTCTCTCTCTCTCTCTCTCTCTCTCTCTCTCTCTCTCTCTCTCTCTCTCTCTCTCTCTCCACGAGAGGCCCAGGTCAGGGCCCCCCCTTGACCAAGATGATATCCGGCCCTCGAGTCCCGCCAGCTAGATGGAGTAGCGGCAGCCTGCAAGTGGAGTGGAGTGGAGTGGAGTGGAGGGAAAAGATAGAGGGAAGGGTAGGCCCAGAAGAAGAAGAAGAAGGAGGGGGTGTGGAGGGCAGCGGGTCGTGAGACAGCCTGCCTCCCTCCCCGTAACATATCTTCACCCAGAGCCTCAGCCAGCCAAGCGTGCACATCTTAAAGGGGTTAGGCCCGCCTCCCTCCCCCGCTCTCTGGGGTTAGGCCAGCTTCCCTCCCCCTCTCTCTGGGGTTAGGTCAGCTTCCCTCCCCCTCTCTCTGGGGTTAGGTCAGCTTCCCTCCCCCTCTCTCTGGGGTTAGGCTAGCCTCCCTCCCCCGCTCTCTGGGGTTAGGCCATCCTCCCTACCCCGCTCTCTGGGGTTAGGCCAACCTTCCACCCCCACTCTCTGGGGTTAGGCAACCCTCCCTCCCCCGCTCTCTGGGGTTAGGTCATCCTCCCTCCCCCGCTCTCTGGGGTTGGGCCCGCCTCCCTCCCCTGCTCCCTGGGGTTAGGCCAACCTTTCTTCCCCACTCTCTGGGGTTAGGCAACCCTCCCTCCCTCGTTTCCTGGGATTAGGCCAGCCTTCCTCCCCCCACTCTCTGGGGTTAGACCAGCCTCCTTCTCCAACATTCTAGGGTTAGACCTGCCTTCCCCCTCCCCCACTGCTTTCTGAGGTCGTCTCCCACTCTATGGGGGGGGGGGGGGTAAGTAGCCTCGTCACCCCCCCCCTTCCCCCCTCCCCCAACTTCCTTTCCGGAAAAGATTTTTCTCACTCCCTTTCTGGGGGTAATGTCGTATCGTCCAATTCGCCTCAGGGGGTAATTTCGTTTTCTCCACCCTCCTTTCTTGGGGTAAATTTCTTATTTTCCTCCATCCCCCTCTTATCTCTGTGGTGATAGCGTCTCTCTCTCTCTCTCTCTCTCTCTCTCTCTCTCTCTCTCTCTCTCTCTCTCTCTCTCTCTCTCTCTCTGGAGGACACGTGACCTCTCCCTCTGCAGAGGCGAGGGAAACCCTCTTACATGGGATGGTTCTCGTTCACCTTCTGTCTCCTCTCCCCTTCCCTCTCTGGGGGTGGACGACTGATTCTTGTCCTTCCGTCAGGGGGAGTCCTCCCCCCCCCTCTCTCTCTCTCTCTCTCTCTCTCTCTCTCTCTCTCTCTCTCTCTCTCTCTCTAGGGTCTACGGTTTTGCTTCTCTAGGGGGGTGGGTGGGGGGGTGACTTGTTCTCCCTACATCCCTCTCTGCCATCTTTTTTGGGTGGATATCTGAGCATTCCTCCCTCTGTCTCTGGGGTTATGACTCTCTATCCCCGTCTCTTAGGGGGGAGGAGGTGACGTGTGTTTTAGCTTAGAGTTGTTTATCTAAGGGGGAAGATGGGGGGGTAGTATCGCGTTTATCTAAGGGGGGGTTTAGGTCAGCTTTCGTACCCCTTTTTTCTCAGGGGATAAGATAACCCTTCTTTCTTCTTTCAGGGGGTAAGATAGTTTCCCCCCTCTTTTTTCTCAGGGGGATACGGTAGCTTTAATTATTTCGAGGTGGACCTAGCCTCTCTCTCGCTCTCTCTCTCTCTCTCTCTTTCTCAGGGGGTGAGATTAGGGGGGGTGGGGGGGAGGGTAGGTTGGGGAGCTGACGGCACTCACACACTCGTCTTCACCAGTTCGTCCGAACCCGCTAATGAAGTCAGATGACATCCATATGGTGCAGGCCGGCCTGACGTCAGCTGAAAGGGGGACGTCCAGTGCTTTGTCTAACTTGGGGGGAGAGAGAGAGAGAGAGAGAGAGGGGGGGGGGGGAGATTTATCGTCCTTTCGTCTCTTGTCTTGGACCAATCTGGGACATCGTGTGACCTGTGACCTGTCTTGGTGCGACCTGTGTGTTTGTGTGTACGTGTGTGTGTCTGTGTGTCTGTGTCAGATTTTTAGACCTTTGTGGCTCGTTTTCCGAGTGAGCTTTAGAAGATGTGACCTTTCTCGCCTCCTCTGGGTTTGGCTCTGACCCCGTTTGACCTGTTCTGGTTTTAACTCTTCCAGGTTTTTTGACCTCTGTGACCTATTTTACATGTGGTTGTGACCTCTAACCTGCTCTTGGTTTGGTTATGACCTGGGCCTACTTTTGCTTCTGACCTCTTTTGACCTCGTCACCACGTTTTATGGGTGACCTTTGTGACCCGTCTTAGGCATGGTTGTGACCTCCCTGACCCGTTTTCTATACGAGGTGTTGCACCTGCCATATGGTTTGAAAACGATAAACAAAAACACGACGTAATTTACCATGCCCTTTAAGCCTGGTCTATAAATATATGTTTTTCTCTTTATATTTTTTCCTGTTGATGGCGCTATATAGAAATGTTTACGCCAACTGTGTACGTTATAATTTGGATACAGCCAAGTGATGAATTAAGAATGATAATAGAAAATTGGAAAGACTGGATTGTGGATCAGTGAGTATTCAGGAGAGAGAGAGAGAGAGAGAGAGAGAGAGAGAGAGAGAGAGAGAGAGTATCCATATATATATATATATATATATATATATATATATATATATATATATATATATATATATATATATATATATATATATATATCCCTATGAGTCCACGGGGAAAATGAAACACGGTAAGCTCCCAAGTGCACTTTCGTGTAATAATCATATCAGGGGAGAGACAAGAGAGGAATATAAGTCAGTTGATATACATCGAAGAGACGAAGCTAGGACGCCATTTGGTAAACATGCGATTTACCAAATGGCGTCCTAGCTTCGTCTCTTCGATGTATATCAGCTAAAATATTTCTCTCTTGTGTCTCCCCTGATAATGTTATTACACGAAAGTGAACTTGGGAACTTATCGTGTTTCATTTTCCCCGTGGACTCATAGGAATATCTTGATCACGCGCAAAATTGTGATCCTTTCCAATATATATATATATATATATATATATATATATATATATATATATATATATATATATATATATATATATATATATATTTCTTTATATATATTTCAATATATATTTCAATATATATATATATATATATATATATATATATATATATATATATATATATATATATATATATATATATATATATTGGTAAGGAGCTACGTAGACAACTGAACAACTATAATATTTCTTTCAAAGTTAACTTGCTATAAGTTGTCGTAGTATAAACCATAGTAGAAAAGAAATAAAAAAGGTTTAACCACAGACTTGTCCATGACCAGGCCTGGTTACCTGCATCACAGTGTACCGTTAGACATGTAAATAAATGTGGAACTTGATTCAAACTTGCCGCCACTCGTGACGTCACAACCCAATCTTCCCAGCTGCGCATCCGCCTCGCGCATCTGCTCAATATTTACGCGCTGGCAACTCGGGGAGGTCGGGACACATGTATTCTTAAATATTTTAATTTTTATCGCACACTGGAGGAGTCGGAAGCCACTTAGAAATTTTATAAGCAAAGTTGCCGATGTAGATTTTTGTCCTCTTGAACAATACCAATATACTTAAGTAGTATTGCCATAAATATAGCCAGGCAAGTGGTCTTTGTAATAACGAAGACCACCCAATGGTCTCTACGTATCTAAGACCACGCAATTGGTAATTAGCAAGCCCTCCCTCTCGAACCATGACAAGAGGACGTCTTGTGCCCAGGCTTTAAGCCGCCAATCTTTTCCCAAACAGCTTACGTAAGGGAGAGAGAGAGAGAGAGGAGAGAGAGAGAGAGAGAGAGAGAGAGAGAGAGAGAGAGAGAGAGAGAGAGAGAGAGAGAGAGTTAGCCGCCTGCTTCCCATTTTCAGCAATACCCGAGCTTATAGACTTCGACGTTAGCCGAGGGAGGCTGTGACAAAGGCGCCCCCCTCCCCCTTTTATCCAGTCGCCAGAAGTGGTACACCCGGCGCTGTGTCGCAGTACAATATATCATGTTTACCTCTGCCGGGCCTTGTTAGCAAGACCTCCTTTCCCCACCCGCGCCCGACCTGACCTTACTTACGATGGTGGTGGTGGGGAGGTCTTCCACACCTCCCCAGGAGCCGCGCCTGCGACGAAAACTGTCGTTTTGCAACCCCTTCCTCAATCAGGTTGTGAGGGGTCGCGTCCTGCGTCGTTTGCGTAGCCTGGGCGTGCTATCTGCTGTGATAAACATTATAGACATGCATTCAGGTCATCCCTCTTCTCCTCGCGTTCTTACGTCGTACAGAACATAAGATGTTTATGATGGAGTATATAGTGGTGGAGGACACGGTGTTGGAGAGGCACTGTACTGTACTCATTTTTTCCCCCCCCGGTCCTTTTTCAGCTTCCATTGGTCATAATTTTTCCCGGGTCGAGCATCTCTGTCGGGCCAATAGGGAGCTGTTCCCGAGTGTAAATTGGGAGCCTTGCCTTCCCAGGGTCTCCCAATTGTGATTTATTATGGGACGTATCACTACCCTCCGCTAGGAAGGGAAGGTACAGTTTCACAGCTCTCAGCTGCTCACACTCGTGTGTCACAGCAGCGGATGGCTGCGAAATTATTATTATTATTATTATTATTATTATTATTATTATTATTATTATGACAGTGTCGTCCCGTCCTGACAGGTGAAGTCATCGCACAACATCACTGTTGTGTGCGTGGTATGAATGCCTTTGAGGTTTTGCTTGTCTCGTCTTAAAGGGTCGTAGAATCCATCCTGTTTTTATTTTTATTTTTTTGTTTCTTTCAAGATGTGACGTTCGCAACTGAGCTGTAGAAACA
>NC_092225.1:24458942-24471442 GCF_036320965.1 Panulirus ornatus | reverse complement strand
GATTGAGGACATGTAACCCATGATGACAGATGACGTTAGAGCTAACTTCGAGCGAAGGAGACAAGCGAAATTAGCACTAGTGACGAGTTGACACTGAATGATATATATATATATATACAGTGGTCGAAATGTGGATTATTCCTGGGAAAAAAAAAGCATTTATCTTGTTATTGAAGGTGAAAACGTACCAAGAACTCTGAAAAAACCACTGAAAAATGGTCCAGGAAATATATATATATATATATATATATATATATATATATATATATATATATCCAGATAAATTGAGAGCAATGAACATCGTCAGGAACTTGTGAGAATACAGAGGTAAAGTAAACAAGGTCATAAGTCCAGGTAAACACGAGCTTGAAAAAGAGTTTACAGAGATTTTGAAGGTAAACCCCAAGATGTGTGTACGTGGGAGGGACAGACAACAGAAGGGATAATATATATATATATATATATATATATATATATATATATATATATATATATATATATATATATATATCCCTGGGGATAGGGGAGAAAGAATACTTCCCACGTATTCCCTGCGTGTCGTAGAAGGCGACTAAAAGGGAAGGGAGCGGGGGGCTGGAAATCCTCCCCTCTCGTTTTTTTTTTTAATTTTCCAAGAGAAGGAACAGAGAAGAGGGCCAGGTGAGGATATTCCCTCAAAGACCCAGTCCTCTGTTCTTAACGCTACCTCGCTATCGCGGGAAATGGCGAATAGTATTAAAAAAAAAAAAAAATATATATATATATTATATATATATATATATATATATATATATATATATGTGTGTGTGTGTGTGTGTGTGTGTGTGTGTGTGTTTGTTTGTTTGTTTGTTTGTTTGTTTGTTTGTTTACATAGAAAACCTGAAGATGGAACAACATGTGTCCTGTTATCTCTTTACCCCCATGTACTTCCAAACATACATGCACGCAGTCAGTTATACATGCATGCATACATACGTACATACACACGTACACAGTTACATACATACATACATACATACATACATATATACTCACACATATTTATACAGCCCAGGTCTGCAAGCCCTGGATTTTGAGTGGCTAGTTAAGGGGTGGATTAGGTTGTTAGCTTGTCTCCACTTAACTGTTAGTTGAGCACGACGGTACGACCCTTAAGTACGACGGTTCGAGCCTTGAGCACGACGGTACGACCCTTGAGCACGACGGTACGACCCTTAAGTACGACGGTACGACCCTTAAGTACGACGGTTCGACCCTTGAACACGACGGTACGACCCTTGAACACGACGGTACGATCCTTGAACACGACGGTACGATCCTTGAGCACGACGGTTCTACCCTTGAGCACGACGGTACGACCCTTGAGCACGACGGTACGATCCTTGAACCCGACGGTACGACCCTTGAGCACAACGGTACGACCCTTGAGCACGACGGTATGACCCTTGAGCACGACGATACGACCCTTGAGCACGACGATACGACCTCTTTTTTGGGAGGGTATGATGGTCTGACCTTTGACCTGACCTTAAAAAAAAGGGCGTGGCTTTATTTCATCGACCCATCACTTCATGCTGTGAGAGAGAGAGAGAGAGAGAGAGAGAGAGAGGACTTACAAAGTAACAAAACTTTGCCTCCAGAAAAAGGAAAAAGAAGGAATCTCTTAAAAAAGAAAAGGGGGGGGTTATCGTAAGAATCTTGAGAGATAATGAGAGTGAGAGATAAGAGCTAGTGTCATGCATGCACAGAGAGATAATAGAGCGAGAGATAATGAGAGTGAGAGATAAGAGGCAGTGTCATGCATGCACAGTGAGAGATAATTAGAGTGAGAGATAATGAGAGAGAGATAAGAGCAGTGTCATTCATGCACAGTGAGAGACAATTAGGGTGATAGATAATTAGAGTGAGAGATAATTAGAGTGAGAGATGAGAGTCAGTGTCATGCATGCTCAGTGAGAGATAATTAGAGCGAGAGATAAGAGTCAGTGTCATGCATGCACATGATCCATTAGAGACCATTGGTACATGTTCCCGTCGCTCATGATGGCTCACCATCATCATTCCCACCGGCTGGGCAGTGAAAGATGAAAGAAATGTGTTTTTTGCTTCCTTACCCAATCTGAGGATGAAGGATGAAAGAAATGATTTCATGCCTTATTCTCTTCCTCCTCCCCCCCCCCCCCCCCATGTGGAAAAATGTCAATGAAAGATGAATGAAATGTGTTTTGCTCCCTTACCAGTCTGAGAATGAAGAATGAAAGAAATGTGTTTTTCTCCCTTACCAGTCTCAGAATGAAAGATGAAAGAAATGATTTGATGCCTTGTTCTCTTCCTTCCCCCCCACTCCCTCCACCCCTGATCTTGAGAAACGTCAATGAAAGATGAAAGAAATGTGTTTTGCTCCCATACCAATCTGAGAATGAAGGATGAAAGAAATTATTTCATGCCTTATTCTCTTCCTTCCTCTCCCCCCCCCCCCCCACCCTCCCCCCGATGTTGAGAAACGTCAATGAAAGATGAAAGAAATGTGTTCTGCTCCCTTACCAGTTTGAGAATGAAAGATGAAAGAAATGATTTGATGCCTTATTCTCTTCCTTCCCCTCCCCCCCCATGATGTTGAGAAACGTCGATGAAAGATGAAAGAATTGTATTCGCCATGGTCCCGACCCTGAGAAAGAACAATGAAGGAATGATAGAAATGTATATTTAGGTCTTTGAGCTCGGACTGAAAGGTGAAAGAAGTGAAAGGAGTGTATTTGCTACCGCAGGGTTTGAGAGAAATGTGTTTTTTACTCGTACCGTCGTGCTCAAGGGTCGTACCGTCGTGCTCAAGGGTCGTACCGTCGTGTTCAAGGGTCGTACCATTGTTCACATGGACGAAACGGAAGATGAATTTTAAGGTTTGCTTTCCAGGTCGAGAGAGAGAGAGAGAGAGAGAGAGAGAGAGAGAGAGAGAGAGGGAGAGAGGGAGGGAGGATGTTAATTGGGTGGTAATAGGTTAACGGGTAGTAAATTGGCAGGACGGATTATGTAATTGATGGTTGTATAGGGCCTAATGGGACATTAGCTGCTGATAGGGAAGTAGGAATGGGGGGGTAGGGGGTGTGTATGGAGCTGGTTCTTGGTCATTAGACAGTTAGGTTCATGTCAGACCTCAGGGAATGGGTCAATTGCATCGTTAGGCTCCGGGACGGAGGGATGTTCGTAAGGTAATAGGCAAATAGGCAAACATGATGTTCCTACCAACGTAGCCTAGCACCTCGTTATCCATAGGTTAAACCTCTGCTTTATCCATAGGTTAAACCTCTGCTTTATCCATAGGTTAAAATCTCCTATATCCTTAGGTTAAACCTCTGCTTTATCCATAGGTTAAACTCTGCTTTATCCATAGGTTAAACCTCTGCTTTATCCATAGGTTAAATCCTGCTTTATACATAGGTTAAACCTCTGCTTTATCCATAGGTTAAACCTCTGCTTTATCCATAGGTTAAAATCTCCTATATCCTTAGGTTAAACCTCTGCTTTATCCATAGGTTAAACCTCTGCTTTATCCATAGGTTAAACCTCTGCTTTATCCATAGGTTAAAATCTCCTATATCCTTAGGTTAAACCTCTGCTTTATCCATAGGTTAAACTCTGCTTTATCCATAGGTTAAACCTCTGCTTTATCCATAGGTTAAAATCTCCTATATCCTTAGGTTAAACCTCTGCTTTATCCATAGGTTAAACTCTGCTTTATCCATAGGTTAAACCTCTGCTTTATCCATAGGTTAAATCCTGCTTTATACATAGGTTAAACCTCTGCTTTATCCATAGGTTAAACCTCTGCTTTATCCATAGGTTAAACCCTGCTTTATCCATAGGTTAAACCCTACTTTATCCATAGGTTAAACCTTACTTTATCCATAGGTTAAACCCTGCTTTATCGTTAAACCAACACTGGTTTAATGCCATAAATGACATGGCCATTTAAGTCGAGAATCCTTCCCATGCAGAGCTGCCGTATGTCACGTGATTATGCCGGACACCGGAGGGTAATTAAGTGCAGTAATTAAAGAAGTTCCAGACGTCGTAATTAACTGTGTTGAGCAAACAAGGTAAAGGAAGATTTCTGCTTGTGACATCTAATTAATTCAAAAATGAAGGAGTAATTTGTACATGTATTTGCTCCCTAGTTAATTGCCCCTCCGTGTGTGTGTGTGTGTGTGTGTGTGTGTATTATATATATATATATATATATATATATATATATATATATATATATATATATATATATATATATATTATCCCTGGGGATAGGGGATTAAGAATACTTCCCACGTATTCCCTGCGTGTCGTAGAAGGCGACTAAAAGGGGAGGGAGCGGGGGGCTGGAAATCCTCCCCTCTCGTTTTTTGTTTTTTGTTTTTTTTTTAAATTTTCCAAAAGAAGGAACAGAGGGGGCCAGGTGAGGATATTCCAAAAAAGGCCCAGTCCTCTCCTCTTAACGCTACCTCGCTAATGCGGGAAATGGCGAATAGTTTGAAAGAAAAAGAATATATATATATATATATATATATATATATATATATATATATATATATATATATATATATATATATATATATATATATATGTGTGTGTGTGTGTGTGTGTGTGTAATTAGGTCTTGGTGTATTTGCGTAACAAGGTTTTTTTATGATTACATTAGTGATTAGGTCTGCGATTACATTCGTGATTAGGTCTGCGATTACAGTGATAGTTTGGTGCGTGATGGGGATTCGTGATTTGGTATGTGATTGGACTCGTGATTGGGTTTGTGGCGAGATTTGTGATTGTGTGATTGGGTCGTGTAACATACGTGTCCTTGTTTCTTTGTTCCGTAACTGAGTCTTTGAACACGACGGCACGACTCATGAGCACGACGGTACGACTCCCATGAGCACGACGGTACGACCCATATGAGCACGACGGTACGACCCGGGGATATGATGGCTCTGCCGGTCTTTGACCTGACTCTTGAAAGGGTCACAGGTCAAAGGCCATGCCATCATTCCTAAGGGGTCATGACCTCGTGCTCAGGGGGTCGTACAGTCGCGCTCAGGGGGTCGTACCGTCGCGCTCAGTGGGTCGTACCGTCGCGCTCAGTGGGTCGTACCGTCGCGCTCATGGGGGTCGTACCGTCGCGCTCAGGGGGTCGTACCGTCGTGCTCAGGGGGTCGTACCGTCGTGCTCAAAGGTCGTACTGTCGTGTTTACCGGGAATTAGTGTTACCAGTATTAATTACATATGTAAATGCCTCTCGCAATTGGTAACAATTTCTTTAAGTACTGTCTGTACATGTAGTTACATACTACTAATGACACTTACGTACACATTCTCGTGTGTGCTGTTCTGGTTGGAATGTAAATCATTTACCTTTGTTGGGGAGAGTCATTTTCTGTGAACATAATTCTTCCCATTTTCTGTGTACATAATTCTTCCCATTTTTTTTCTTCGTAGTTTGGGAGAGATTACAGAAGATGGGGGATGTGTGTGTGTGTGTGTGTGTGTGTGTGTGTGTGTGTGTGTGAATAATTTAGATCAGCATTGTAGTAAATTCATTTAGGATTGATGAATGTAGTTTATTTGATTGTAGCTCTGACCAGTGTTTATATATATCAGGTTGATTTACGCTCAAGCCCATTAAACTTTAGGGGAGTGTCCAGGCGAAGCTTAAGCTTCTTAAATACATCCCCCTCAAGCTTTGACATACATTACCCTTCAGTCGAGTGTGAGCGTGTGTAGTGTTGAGTTATATGGACTATACGAGGACGAGATCCCATCCCTCCGCCATGGCGAGGGAGAACAAGACAAATATTACATTAGAGAGAGAGAGAGAGAGAGAGAGAGAGAGAGAGAGAGAGAGAGAGAGAGAGAGACTCTTGATACACTGGCTTACGAAAGCGTAGGGAAAGAGACCGCTTTCCTGCGTTATGAATATTCCATCATTTTATCTTTCGACACCCCATCCCTAACCCTACGTTATCCTTACCCATACCCCCCTTACCCTACTTTACCTAACCCTTACCCTGCCTTACCTTACCTTACCCTACCTTACCTTACCTTACCTTACCCTACCCTACCCTACCCTACCCTACCCTACACTACCTTACCATATCCTCCCCTACCCTGCCCTACTCTACCTTACCCTACCCTACCCTGCCCTACCTTACCTTACCCTACCCTACCCTACCCTACCTTACCTTACCTTACCTTACCTTACCTTACCCTACCCTACCCTACCTTTCCATATCCTCCCCTACCCTTCCCTACCCTACCCTTCCGTACCTTACCTTACCTTACCCTACCCGCACCCTCCCTTACCCTACCCTAGTGCTCAATATTCTAGACTGTCGTGAATAAAGCGATAAAGTCAGTCCCACCCGACATCCACCCACCCACCCCTCCCTCCTCTCCCTCCCCTCCCTCCCTCCCTCCCTCCCTCCCTCCCTCCTCTCCCTCCCTCCCTCCCTCCCTCCCTCCCTCCCCCTCCCTCCCTCCCTCTCATGTTTATATTTGCTGCGTGCTGCAAGGCTATCGTGGCTGTGTGTGCTGCTGTTCCCCGTGCGCTGGGGGGGCTGCTGCTACAGCTGGGGTTATTGTGTGGCATCAATAATTCTACGACGGGCAGGTGAGAGGGGGCAGGATTGTAGGTACGTGAAGGAGGAATTGCTGTAGGGGGGGTTGTGTGTGGTGTGTGTGTCTGTGTGTGTGTGGTGTGTGTGTGTGTGTGTGGTGTGTGTGTGTGTGTTTGTGTGTGTCTGTGTGTGTGTGTGTGTGTGTGCTGATGTGTGTGTGTGTGTGTGTGTGTGTGTGTGTGTGTGTGTGTGTGTGTGTGTGTGTGTGTGTTGGTGTGAGTGTGTGTGCTGATGTGTGTGTGTGTGTGTGTGTGTGTGTGTGTGTGTGTGTGTGTGTGTATGTCGTGTTTATATGTCGACTGATATGTTCTTCTTGAACCGTTGTGTTCCGTTTACCTATAGGAGGGGGGGGGGTTGACACCCCCCCCCTCTCGTCCTTGTGTGTGTGGAGTATTGCTCTCACATCTGCAAGGAGGAGAGAGAGGAGAGGGGAGGATGTGAGTCTCTCTCTCTCTCTCTCTCTCTCTCTCTCTCTCTCTCTCTCTCTCTCTCTCTCTCTCTCTCTCTCTCTCTCTCTCTCTCCTTCTTCCACAGTTATTGCTCCGGTTTCTGCTCCCTTGAGCTGGCTGGCTGGCTGTATGGCTGGCTGGCTGGCTGACTGGTTGGCTGGTTGGCTGGCTGTCTGGTTGGCTGGCTTGTTGGTTTGCTGGTTGGCTGGCTGGCTGGTTTGCTGGCTGTCTGGCTTACGTGACCCCACCATTACCCAGACCACGTTGTGTGCCAGAGAAACGAACTACTGCTTACGTCACTGTGTGTGTGGCTTTTGGCCGCACGGGTATGGTTGGCTGGCTGGCTGGCTGGCTGGCTGGGGGCCGCTTTGTGTCGACTGTTTCTTTCCTCACACCGCTAAGCTTTGGAAGTTTTTATTTTTTTTTTTGACCCTCTCGTGTCTTTCCTAACACCTGCCTGCCACCTGACCGTTTTTTGAAAAAAAAGGTAGATTTTGTCCCCTCCCTTCACCCTCAAAATGTATTAGATTTATTTATTTTTATTTTATTTTATTTTTTTTTTTCCTCCTCGTCTCCCATTTTCTTTATGTGTTTTGTCCAAGATGTGGCGGGGATGGGGTGGGGGGAGGGAGGGTGGGCATAACACGGTCGCTGATACGCCGTCGAGTCGTGATCATGAGGTAAGCGAGTCCTGATTGGCTACTGGTCAGCTTTAGGGTGAAGATACGTCAGCAGGGATTGGTCGAGTGGGAGAGTCACCGCCGCCGCCGCCGCCGCCGCACGGGTAGTACAGTCACGCCCGCTGTGATTGGGCGAAGGATGTGTCTTGTGGTGTTCCGTTACGCCTCAGGCCATTGGTCAGAGACGAGACCTCTCCCCCCTCGTTGATTGGCGTTGACAGTTTGCGCTGATGTATGTGCGCCTCTTTTGGTTGATTGGGAGGTGGGCGATTGGCGATTGGGGAGAGAGAGAGAGAGAGAGAGAGAGAGAGAGAGAGAGAGAGAGAGAGAGAGAGAGAGAGAGAGAGAGAGAATAGGCAGCCACCCACGTCCCTCCTGCGTGTTGTGGGAGGCTGGGAGGAAGAAAGGGACGACGGGATGGTGTGTGTGTGTGTGTGGTTAGGTCAGGACAGACATTTTGGAGGGAGGGTCATGGTGGGGTCGGGAGACGGAGGAAGGGGGGGAAAAGGGATGGGGATTGGTGGTGTTCGGGGGAGGGAGGAGGAATGGGGGGGTGGGTCAAAGGTCATTAACATGCGAGGTCATAAGGCCACCAGCGTACCGGTTAACCCACCTTACCTGACCTCAGGAAAACCACCACATCTCGTCCTAGTGGTGGTGTGTAGTGGCGAGGTCTCTGGTGTGTGGTGGTGTGTGGTGGCGAGGTATCTGGGGTGTGGTGGCGAGGTCTCTGTGGTGTGGTGATGAGGTCTCTGTGGTGTGGTGGTGAGGTCTCTGTGGTGTGGTGGCGAGGTCTCTGTGGTGTGGTGGCGAGGTCTCTGTGGTGTGGTGGCGAGGTCTCTGTGGTGTGGTGGTGAGGTCTCTGTGGTGTGGTGGCGAGGTCTCTTTGGTGTGGTGGCGAGGTCTCTGTGGTGTGGTGGTGAGGTCTCTGTGGTGTGGTGGTGAGGTCTCTGTGGTGTGGTGGCGAGGTGTCTGTGGTGTGGTGGTGAGGTCTCTGTGGTGTGGTGGCGAGGTCTCTGTGGTGTGGTGGCGAGGTCTCTGGGGTGTGGTGGCGAGGCCTCTGGCTGTGGTGTGGTGGTACCGCCCAGGGTCGTCTTTTTAAACTGTCTTGTTTGTTGGATACGTTAAAGAGTTAAGAGAGTAGCGCTCACAGCCTAGCCCCTAACCTAGCCTAACATAACATGGTCTAGTCTAACCTAGCCAAGAGTAGACTAATCATAGCCTCAACTTAACCTAGCCTAGTGTGGTGTAGCTTAGCTTAGCATAGTATCGTCGAGCTTATAAGCTAACCTAGCTGAGCTTAGCGTAGCATAATTGAGTCTAACATAGCCTAATCCAGTTCAGATCTAACTTAAGTTTAGCCATGCATAGTTTTAACTAAGTCTTGTAGTATTATCCATCTTACCCTAGCATAGTTAATTATTCTAGCTGCTACGCCTAGCACTTTCCAGCTTAACCTATCCTTGGCTAGTGTAACCTAGCTTACCCTAGCCTAGCCTAGTATGGTCTAGCCTAGCCTAACTGTATAGCTTACCCTAGCCTAGCCTAGTATAGTCTAGCTTAGCTTAGCCGAACTTATTAAAGCCTAGATAGCTTACCCTAGCCACGCCTAGCATAGTTTGGCCTAGCCTAATTTATCAAAGCCTAGCAAGACCTCGTTTAGCTCAGGATGTTGTTGTTGTTGTTGTTAATGTTTTGCTCATGAATTATTATTGTTCCGAAAATTGTATTTGTTCTGCAGTCACTCATTTGATTAATTACTTTATGGCCTAAACTTAATTAAATCACACTTGGAAAAAGTACACATTCATCATATATATATATATATATATATATATTTTTTTTTTTTTTTTTTTTTTTTTTTTTTTTATACTTTGTCGCTGTCTCCCGCGTTTGCGAGGTAGCGCAAGGAAACAGACGAAAGAAATGGCCCAACCCCCCCCCCCCCCATACACATGTACATACACACGTCCACACACGCAAATATACATACCTACACAGCTTTCCATGGTTTACCCCAGACGCTTCACATGCCTTGATTCAATCCACTGACAGCACGTCAACCCCTGTATACCACATGACTCCAATTCACTCTATTCCTTGCCCTCCTTTCACCCTCCTGCATGTTCAGGCCCCGATCACACAAAATCTTTTTCACTCCATCTTTCCACCTCCAATTTGGTCTCCCTCTTCTCCTCGTTCCCTCCACCTCCGACACATATATCCTCTTGGTCAATCTCTCCTCACTCATTCTCTCCATGTGCCCAAACCATTTCAAAACACCCTCTTCTGCTCTCTCAACCACGCTCTTTTTATTTCCACACATCTCTCTTACCCTTACGTTACTTACTCGATCAAACCACCTCACACCACACATTGTCCTCAAACATCTCATTTCCAGCACATCCATCCTCCTGCGCACATCTCTATCCATAGCCCACGCCTCGCAACCATACAACATTGTTGGAACCACTATTCCCTCAAACATACCCATTTTCGCTTTCCGAGATAATGTTCTCGACTTCCACACATTTTTCAAGGCTCCCAAAATTTTCGCCCCCTCCCCCACCCTATGATCCACTTCCGCTTCCATGGTTCCATCCGCTGACAGATCCACTCCCAGATATCTAAAACACTTCACTTCCTCCAGTTTTTCTCCATTCAAACTCACCTCCCAATTGACTTGACCCTCACCCCTACTGTACCTAATAACCTTGCTCTTATTCACATTTACTCTCAACTTTCTTCTTCCACACACTTTACCAAACTCAGTCACCAGCTTCTGCAGTTTCTCACATGAATCAGCCACCAGCGCTGTATCATCAGCGAACAACAACTGACTCACTTCCCAAGCTCTCTCATCCCCAACAGACTTCATACTTGCCCCTCTTTCCAGGACTCTTGCATTTACCTCCCTTACAACCCCATCCATAAACAAATTAAACAACCATGGAGACATCACACACCCCTGCCGCAAACCTACATTCACTGAGAACCAATCACTTTCCTCTCTTCCTACACGTACACATGCCTTACATCCTCGATAAAAACTTTTCACTGCTTCTAACAACTTGCCTCCCACACCATATATTCTTAATACCTTCCACAGAGCATCTCTATCAACTCTATCATATGCCTTCTCCAGATCCATAAATGCTACATACAAATCCATTTGCTTTTCTAAGTATTTCTCACATACATTCTTCAAAGCAAACACCTGATCCACACATCCTCTACCACTTCTGAAACCGCACTGCTCTTCCCCAATCTGATGCTCTGTACATGCCTTCACCCTCTCGATCAATACCCTCCCATATAATTTACCAGGAATACTCAACAAACTTATACCTCTGTAATTTGAGCACTCACTCTTATCCCCTTTGCCTTTGTACAATGGCACTATGCACGCATTCCGCCAATCCTCAGGCACCTCACCATGAGTCATACATACATTAAATAACCTTACCAACCAGTCAACAATACAGTCACCCCCTTTTTTAATAAATTCCACTGCAATACCATCCAAACCTGCTGCCTTGCCGGCTTTCATCTTCCGCAAAGCTTTTACTACCTCTTCTCTGTTTACCAAATCATTTTCCCTAACCCTCTCACTTTGCACACCACCTCGACCAAAACACCCTATATCTGCCACTCTGTCATCTGACACATTCAACAAACCTTCAAAATACTCATTCCATCTCCTTCTCACATCACCGCTACTTGTTATCACCTCCCCATTTGCGCCCTTCACTGAAGTTCCCATTTGCTCCCTTGTCTTACGCACCCTATTTACCTCCTTCCAGAACATCTTTTTATTCTCCCTAAAATTTACTGATAGTCTCTCACCCCAACTCTCATTTGCCCTTTTTTTCACCTCTTGCACCTTTCTCTTGACCTCCTGTCTCTTTCTTTTATACTTCTCCCACTCAATTGCATTTTTTCCCTGCAAAAATCGTCCAAATGCCTCTCTCTTCTCTTTCACTAATACTCTTACTTCTTCATCCCACCACTCACTACCCTTTCTAAACAGCCCACCTCCCACTCTTCTCATGCCACAAGCATCTTTTGCGCAATCCATCACTGATTCCCTAAATACATCCCATTCCTCCCCCACTCCCCTTACTTCCATTGTTCTCACCTTTTTCCATTCTGTACACAGTCTCTCCTGGTACTTCCCCACACAGGTCTCCTTCCCAAGCTCACTTACTCTCACCACCTTCTTCACCCCAACATTCACTCCTCTTTTCTGAAAACCCATACTAATCTTCACCTTAGCCTCCACAAGATAATGATCAGACATCCCTCCAGTTGCACCTCTCAGCACATTAACATCCAAAAGTCTCTCTTTCGCGCGCCTGTCAATTAACACGTAATCCAATAACGCTCTCTGGCCATCTCTCCTACTTACATAAGTATACTTATGTATATCTCGCTTTTTAAACCAGGTATTCCCAATCATCAGTCCTTTTTCAGCACATAAATCTACAAGCTCTTCACCATTTCCATTTACAACACTGAACACCCCATGCATACCAATTATTCCCTCAACTGCCACATTACTCACCTTTGCATTTAAATCACCCATCACTATAACCCGGTCTCGTGCATCAAAACCGCTAACACACTCATTTAGCTGCTCCCAAAACACTTGCCTCTCATGATCTTTCTTCTCATGCCCAGGTGCATATGCACCAATAATCACCCACCTCTCT
>NC_092225.1:24421442-24451442 GCF_036320965.1 Panulirus ornatus | reverse complement strand
TATTATTTTGTCCGAATAAATCTGTTCTTAAAATTCCCATTACGTCAACCATCCCAGTTTCCTGGTACCATTAATGTGTGTGTGTGTGTGTGTGTGTGTGTGTGTGTGTGTGTGTGTGGGTGTTCGTCGATTTCAGGAAACATGAGATGGCCTTTCGATTTCAGGAGTGAATACTGTGAAAAACCCATTATAATTATATATATATATATATATATATATATATATATATATATATATAGAGAGAGAGAGAGAGAGAGAGAGAGAGAGAGAGAGAGAGAGAGAGACTTACCAGCCATTACCCAATTGTATATATTTTCGTACTATAATTCTGATTGGGTTCAATGACTCTTACCTCATATTACCATGAAATGCGAGGATAAATAACAACTACACATTTATTCTTCCGTCATTTAGTTAGATATCTTGAGGGCGCGGATGTTATCCTCCACGTCCCGCTGGTTCTTTGAGCGTCCGTATCATCCTCCACTGAGCGTGTGTCTCCCCTGGGACGCATTTTCACGTCGCCTAAGCCTTTCTTTTTACATATCAATATTCAACATTTTCCCTGGTGTAGTGTGGGGTTCAGTGGTTTTTTAAGAGGTTATAATACAGGAGGAGGTGGTAAGGGGTTACCCGTGTTCTCGTGCTCAAGAGCCATCATACCTTAGGGTCGCAGGTCGTGCCTAAGGGTCGTACCGTCGTGCTCAAGGGGTCGTACCTTCGTGCTCAGGGGGTCACAGGTCGTGCTCAAGGGGTCGTAGGTCGTGCTCAAGGGTCGCAGGTCGTGCTCAAGGGGTCGTAGGTCTTGCTCAAGGGTCGCAGGTCGTGCTCAAGGGTCGTACGTCGTGCTCAAGGGTCGCAGGTCGTGCTCAAGGGTCAACAGGTCGTACTCAAATGTGTTTAGACCATCCCCGGCAACTGTTACATATATCAGTATGTAATAACCTACGTAATGATATAGTATATGATTATTTCTTTATTATTATACATAATCGCTGATTCCCGCGTCAGCGAGGTTGCGCTAGGAAACACACGAAGAAATGGCCCTCCAACACACACACACACACACACACACACACACACACACACACACATATATATATATATATATATATATATATATATATATATATATATATATATATATATATATTCCTATGAGTCCACGGGGAAAATGAAACACGATAAGTTCCCAAGTGCACTTCCGTGTAATGATCACATCATCAGGGGAGACACAAGAGAGAAATATAAGTCAGCTGATATACATCGAAGAGACGAAGCTTGGGCGCCATTTGGTAAACATGTGATATTATATACCACATCGCCTTCCTCACACCACCAGTTGGTTGATCTGCTCCAACACGTTGGACGGCATCGTAATATCACCGTGTTAAACAACCTTGTCTTTCCACTCGTCCATTTTATCAGTATTTCGTCAATTGCGTCTCTTTTATGGTGTGACGCAACGATGATCAAACGTGATGATGGTGTCTGATTGTTGTTATTTTTTATATATGTCTCTCTCTCTCTCTCTCTCTCTCTCTCTCTCTCTCTCTCTCTCTCTGAATACAGTGCTTTGATCTCTCTCTCCCTCCCTCCCCCCCCCCTCTCTCTCTCTCTCTCTCTCTCTCTCTCTCTCTCTCTCTCTCTCTCTCTCTCTCTCTAGTTGCAAATGGTGCCGCTTGGGTATTCATATTGCCAGCCGTGTTTATACAATACAGTGTGTCCTCTTTTTTTTATATATATAGATATATATCTTTTGTATTCATACAGTGCTGCTATTTTTGTTGTATTATTCTACAATAGCCTGGCTTTGGCTCTATTTATACTACACTACTGTATCTGGTGTATCTAGTGTGCTGTTTTCTAGTGTATTCGTACAGCATTCTTGCTCCGGCTGTATTTATACAAGACGCTGGTCCTTTTGCTTCAGTTGTATTTATACAGTATAGTGATCCTCTAGTTTCAGCTGTATTTAGAGGGTGCAGGAGGTCTTCTGCTTCAACTGTAGCTATGCGATACAGTATACGATCTCTCTCAGCTGTGGATACATTGCAGCTGTTTTGACTGTATACATACAATAGAGTATACCACCACCCCCTCCCCCCCCGCACTTCCCCCACAGTGTAGCACTGTTAGATGGGAAGGGAGACATATTGCTTCACCGTGTGTGTATATCTGCATGTGTGTGTCTAAAAGACATATTGTAACCCCGTCCAGACGACATTTGTAAGTTGCATGGGACATATTGGTTTCCTTCAGTCTGTGTGTGTCAGGACTGTATATATATATATATATATATATATATATATATATATATATATATATATATATATATATATATATATATATAGGTATAAGTTTGTTGAGTATTCCTGGTAAATTATATGGGAGGGTATTGATTGAGAGGGTGAAGGCATGTACAGAGCATCAGATTGGGGAAGAGCAGTGCGGTTTCAGAAGTGGTAGAGGATGTGTGGATCAGGTGTTTGCTTTGAAGAATGTATGTGAGAAATACTTAGAAAAGCAAATGGATTTGTATGTAGCATTTATGGATCTGGAGAAGGCATATGATAGAGTTGATAGAGATGCTCTGTGGAAGGTATTAAGAATATATGGTGTGGGAGGCAAGTTGTTAGAAGCAGTGAAAAGTTTTTATCGAGGATGTAAGGCATGTGTACGTGTAGGAAGAGAGGAAAGTGATTGGTTCTCAGTGAATGTAGGTTTGCGGCAGGGGTGTGTGATGTCTCCATGGTTGTTTAATTTGTTTATGGATGGGGTTGTAAGGGAGGTAAATGCAAGAGTCCTGGAAAGAGGGGCAAGTATGAAGTCTGTTGGGGATGAGAGAGCTTGGGAAGTGAGTCAGTTGTTGTTCGCTGATGATACAGCGCTGGTGGCTGATTCATGTGAGAAACTGCAGAAGCTGGTGACTGAGTTTGGTAAAGTGTGTGGAAGAAGAAAGTTGAGAGTAAATGTGAATAAGAGCAAGGTTATTAGGTACAGTAGGGGTGAGGGTCAAGTCAATTGGGAGGTGAGTTTGAATGGAGAAAAACTGGAGGAAGTGAAGTGTTTTAGATATCTGGGAGTGGATCTGTCAGCGGATGGAACCATGGAAGCGGAAGTGGATCATAGGGTGGGGGAGGGGGCGAAAATTTTGGGAGCCTTGAAAAATGTGTGGAAGTCGAGAACATTATCTCGGAAAGCAAAAATGGGTATGTTTGAGGGAATAGTGGTTCCAACAATGTTGTATGGTTGCGAGGCGTGGGCTATGGATAGAGATGTGCGCAGGAGGATGGATGTGCTGGAAATGAGATGTTTGAGGACAATGTGTGGTGTGAGGTGGTTTGATCGAGTAAGTAACGTAAGGGTAAGAGAGATGTGTGGAAATAAAAAGAGCGTGGTTGAGAGAGCAGAAGAGGGTGTTTTGAAATGGTTTGGGCACATGGAGAGAATGAGTGAGGAGAGATTGACCAAGAGGATATATGTGTCGGAGGTGGAGGGAACGAGGAGAAGAGGGAGACCAAATTGGAGGTGGAAAGGTGGAGTGAAAAGGATTTTGTGTGATCGGGGCCTGAACATGCAGGAGGGTGAGGGGAGGGCAAGAAATAGAGTGAATTGGAGTCATGTGGTATACAGGGGTTGACGTGCTGTCAGTGGATTGAAGCAAGGCATGTGAAGCGTCTGGGGTGAACCATGGAAAGCTGTGTAGGTATGTATATTTGCGTGTGTGGACGTGTGTATGTACATGTGTATGGGGGGGGGGGGATTTCTTTCGTCTGTTTCCTTGCGCTACCTCGCAAACGCGGGAGACAGCGACAAAGTATAAAAAAAAAAAAAAAAAAAAAAATATATATATATATATATATATATATATATATATATATATATATATATATATATATATATATATATATATATATATGTGTGTGTGTGTGTGTGTGTGTGTGTGTGTGTGTGTGTGGTGATGTCATGGTATGAGTGTGTGTGTGTGTGTTTGTAAACAGTTGACATGATCGTTTAGTTTTGTAGTCCAGAAGGTTTGATGTCCGTCTCTGGCGGGTTAAGGGGACTTCGGCAACATGTCGTCTCCTGCAGGTGGTGTTCATGTGAATGTGGACGACTGGGTGACAGATGGGGGCCGGTTGGGTCTGGACAGCCCAGTTCATCTTCTGTGGCGTCCCTCAGGTGAAGGAGGGTGGAGGGCGGTGTGGAGGTACCACAGGGTGAGGGAGATGGGGGGAGCCCTTGGTGTGTTTCCAGGCACTCGTCAGTAAATGCTCCTTGGAAAGACACCCCCGAGGAGTCTTATGTGTCTGAGCTGGCCTGGTGTGATTAGCGTGGTGACGCAGACGCGAAGAAAGGTGCTCTGGTGATGTCGTGTGCTTCTGATCTGGAAAGGGTGTTCGGGTGACCTTGAAGTCTGGAAGAAGAGGTGCTCCTGTTGTCGTAAGTCTGGAAGAAGAGGTGCTCCTGTTGTCGTAAGTCTGGAAGAAGAGGTGTTCTAGTTGTCACTGGGTCTGGAAGAAGAGGTGTTCTAGTTGTCACTGGGTCTGGAAGAAGAGGTGTTCTAGTTGTCACTGGGTCTGGAAGAAGAGGTGTTCTAGTTGTCACTGGGTCTGGAAGAAGAGGTGTTCTAGTTGTCACTGGGTCTGGAAGAAGATGTGTCCTGATTATCATTGGGTCTGGAAGAGTCGTCTCAACGACCTCTCAAGCCTGGAAGAGGATTTCCTGGTGACTGTGACGTCTCAATAGAAGTTCCAGTGACCTGGAAATCTAGAAGAAGCCTTCCTCCTCCTCCTCCTCCTCTTCTTCTTCCTTCTCCTCCTCCTCCTCCTCATCCTCCTCTTCTTGTTCGTCCCTTCCTCCTCCTCCTCCTCCTCCTCGACCTGGTGTTGGGGCAGTGAGCCTGGCTCTCCAGTTCGGTCCAGCAGTCACTGGGTTAGATACAGTGTGACGCATCTCTTTCCGCCTCACCACCCACTGGGGGGCTCCGCTCCCCCACGCCCGTCCACCACCTCCACCACCACCACCACCTTCTCCACCAGCCACAACCTACCCGCCATCACCCCTCAGGCTCCAGCGCTCACCATCCGGGCTACCCCCACCAAACACTACGTAGCTCCAACACACACCGTTGGGGTTTCACCAACCATGGCGTAGGCTCCTACACCCACCACTGGGTCTCCAGCACTCACCACCCGTGCTCCAACACACACTAACCAAGACTCCAACACACACTACCCAGTCTGTAACATTCACCACCCACAGGCTCCAACACCCACCCACAGGCTCCAACACCCACCGCCAAGGCTCCAACACTCACCACCCACAGGCTCCAACACTGGACATGGGAACCCCCACCAATCACCAACAAAATTCAGATCACGAAACATTTAATATGGCTGCTCCCCACAAACCATCGCTTGATGTCACTCGGTGAAATTCATTTCGAAATAAAAACTTAGAAATTTTAAAAAAAAAAAAATTGGAAATACTAAGAAAAAAAACTACATAAATATTTATTGCTTAAACGAGTTCACGTTAAAACTTGTATATCAGAGTGGGTTTTTTTTTTGTCTATTTTTTCCCACCCACGAAAAAACAGAACATTGCTAAGCGAGAAGTAATATATACAGTGTGTGTGTGTGTGTGTGTGTGTGTGTGTGTGTGTGTGTGTGTGTGTGTGTGTTTTGAAATATTTGGAATTTTGACTCAGCGTTGTGTTTGATGCATGATTATGATAGCAGTAGTTTACAGGGTGGATAAATGTTGATGTGGTGACTATCATAGGGCGGTGACAAGACTTGTGTGAAATGGGTGAACGTGGTTGTGGCGTTGAAGAATGGTAATGGCAGGGGAGGAATGGGGAGTGATGGACGAGAGGTGCAGAATGGTAGGGGAGAAATGGGAAGTGATGGAGGAGAGGTACAGAATGGTAAGGGAGAAATGGGAAGTGATGGACGAGAGGTACAGAATGGTAGGGGAGAAATGGGAAGTGATGGAGGAGAGGTACAGAATGGTAAGGGAGAAATGGGAAGTGATGGACGAGAGGTACAGAATGGTAGGGGAGAAATGGGAAGTGATGGAGGAGAGGTACAGAATGGTGGAGGAGAAATGGGAAGTGATGGACGAGAGGTACAGAATGGTGGGGGAGAAATGGGAAGTGATGGAGGAGAGGTACAGAATGGTGGGGGAGAAATGGGAAGTGATGGACGAGAGGTACAGAATGGTGGGGGAGAAATGGGAAGTGATGGAGGAGAGGTACAGAATGGTGGGGGAGAAATGGGAAGTGATGGACGAGAGGTACAGAATGGTAGGGGAGAAATGGGAAGTGATGGACGAGACTGGTAGGGGAGAAATGGGAAGTGATGGAGGAGAGGTACAGAATGGTGGGGGAGAAATGGGAATTAGAAGGGAAGAAATGGCGCGTGGTGGGGGAGGAAGGTGATAGGGTAGGGGAATATTGGGTTCAGTCGGGTGATGGATGATTGCGGTATGGGAGGGGATCAATGGGGTAAGGTTTTGGTGAGATGAGGTATGGTTAGAGGGGAGAAATACGATGTGTCAGGGGAGAAATACGATGTGTTAGGGGAGAAATACGATGTGTTAGGGGAGAAATACGATGTGTCAGGGGAGAAATACGATATGTTAGGGGAGAAATACGATGTGTTAGGGGAGAAGTACATGTTGGGGAGAAATACGATGCGTTAGGGGAGAAATACGATGCGTTAGGGGAGAAATACGATGCGTTAGGGGAGAAATACGGTGCGTTAGGGGAGAAATACGGTGCGTTAGGGGAGAAATACGGTATGTTAGGGGAGAAATACGATGTGTCAGGGGAGAAATACGATATGTTAGGGGAGAAATACGATGTGTTAGGGGAGAAATACGGTATGTTAGGGGAGAAATACGATGTGTCAGGGGAGAAATACGGTACGGGAAGGGAGAAATGGAATATGGCAGCGGAGGTTCCCCCTCCCTCCTTATATTGTTAAGTCGAGGGAAGAGAGAATATTGCTACATCAGGAATATTGGGAAATCAGGAATATTGCTACATCAGGAATATTGGGAAATCAGGAATATTGCTACATCAGGAATATTGGGAAATAAGGAATATTGCTACATCAGGAATATTGGGAAATCAGGAATATTGCTACATCAGGAATATTGGGAAATCAGGAATATTGCTACATCAGGAATATTGGGAAATCAGGAATATTGCTACATCAGGAATATTGGGAAATCAGGAATATTGCTACATCAGGAATATTGGGAAATCAGGAATATTGCTACATCAGGAATATTGGGAAATCAGGAATATTGCTACATCAGGAATATTGGGAAATCAGGAATATTGGTACATCAGGAATATTGGGAAATCAGGAATATTGCTACATCAGGAATATTGGGAAATCAGGAATATTGCTACATCAGGAATATTGGGAAATCAGGAATATTGCTACATCAGGAATATTGGGAAATCAGGAATATTGCTACATCAGGAATATTGGGAAATCAGGAATATTGCTACATCAGGAATATTGGGAAATCAGGAATATTGCTACATCAGGAATATTGGGAAATCAGGAATATTGCTACATCAGGAATATTGGTACATCAGGAATATTGGGAAATCAGGAATATTGCTACATCAGGAATATTGGGAAATCAGGAATATTGCTACATCAGGAATATTGCTACATCAGGAATATTGGGAAATCAGGAATATTGCTACATCAGGAATATTGGGAAATCAGGAATATTGCTACATCAGGAATATTGGGAAATCAGGAATATTGCTACATCAGGAATATTGGGAAATCAGGAATATTGGTACATCAGGAATATTGGGAAATCAGGAATATTGCTACATCAGGAATATTGGTACATCAGGAATATTGGGAAATCAGGAATATTGCTACATCAGGAATATTGGGAAATCAGGAATATTGCTACATCAGGAATATTGGGAAATCAGGAATATTGCTACATCAGGAATATTGGGAAATCAGGAATATTGCTACATCAGGAATATTGGGAAATCAGGAATATTGCTACATCAGGAATATTGGTACATCAGGAATATTGGGAAATCAGGAATATTGCTACATCAGGAATATTGGGAAATCAGGAATATTGCTACATCAGGAATATTGGGAAATCAGGAATATTGGGAAATCAGGAATATTGCTACATCAGGAATATTGGGAAATCAGGAATATTGCTACATCAGGAATATTGGGAAATCAGGAATATTGCTACATCAGGAATATTGGGAAATCAGGAATATTGCTACATCAGGAATATTGGGAAATCAGGAATATTGCTACATCAGGAATATTGGGAAATCAGGAATATTGCTACATCAGGAATATTGGTACATCAGGAATATTGGGAAATCAGGAATATTGCTACATCAGGAATATTGGGAAATCAGGAATATTGCTACATCAGGAATATTGGGAAATCAGGAATATTGCTACATCAGGAATATTGGGAAATCAGGAATATTGCTACATCAGGAATATTGGGAAATCAGGAATATTGCTACATCAGGAATATTGGGAAATCAGGAATATTGGGAAATCAGGAATATTGCTACATCAGGAATATTGGGAAATCAGGAATATTGCTACATCAGGAATATTGGGAAATCAGGAATATTGCTACATCAGGAATATTGGGAAATCAGGAATATTGGTACATCAGGAATATTGGGAAATCAGGAATATTGCTACATCAGGAATATTGGGAAATCAGGAATATTGCTACATCAGGAATATTGGGAAATCAGGAATATTGCTACATCAGGAATATTGGGAAATCAGGAATATTGCTACATCAGGAATATTGGGAAATCAGGAATATTGGTACATCAGGAATATTGGGAAATCAGGAATATTGCTACATCAGGAATATTGGAAATAAGGAATATTGCTACATCAGGAATATTGGAAATCAGGAATATTGCTACATCAGGAATACTGTTACATCAGGAATATTGCTACATCAGGAATATAGCTACATCAGGAATATTGGGAAATATTGGTGAATATGCGAGAGAGTTAGAGGATATAGATTACTGATGTGGCAGCGATCGTGGACAGAATGGCCATAGACTGCATGTAAGGCCAATTTTTTTCTTTTTAATTTTTTGGTCATCTATTTCTGGAGCTACGTCGCTGTCGCGGGAAACGGCGACGAATTGTAGGGAAGAAGTTATATATATATATATATATATATATATATATATATATATATATATATATATATATATATATATATGATATTAATTGTGAATTACAGTAGGACAGTAAATGTTTAAACCCAACAATAAATATTAGAATATAAACTGGAACCAAAGATTGAAAATCGAGCAAGAGGCGCCAGCTCATAATTGTGATCTGGGTGTGAGCATGTAATCAGAACAGTCCTAGGGGGGCGCTAGGCGAGAGGGCTAGGCACGAGTGCTAGGCAACAGGGCTAGGCGAGGCAGCCAGCTGGACAGAGGCTAAATGGAAATGCACGACACGTTTTGGCGGGTGTCAGAGTAATTGCCCCGTGCGGTACGCTGGATGGGGGGAGAGAGAGAGAGAGAGAGAGAGAGAGAGAGAGAGAGAGAGAGAGAGAGAGAGAGAGAGAGAGAGAGAGAGAGACATTGAGAGCGGCCGCTCTGTCGTCCAACATAGAGGCTGCAATGAGAAGAAGAAGAGAGGAAAAAACCAAATATGATTATTTATTCCATCACGTTTAAGTGTTTGGCTAACTGTTAATTTCTGGTGTGACGAGACTTGCTTGCTTGCCTCTTGTTATACCTTCGTAGGCGTTCGCGTTTTAACACAGCCCAAGGGAAGGTGGTGGCTTTCCTCCCTACTTTAGCTCTATGTTGGCGGCTTCAAGGCCCTATGTTATAGCCGTCTGGGGTGGGGGGAGATCTCTCTCTCCCTTCCTCCTCCTCCTCCTCCCTTACACTGTCTAAGCCTGTGAGGGACACGCTACCTGGTATGAGTGTGTGTGTGGGAGAGTCTTAAAGTCTAAACGTGTTGGCAGACTCCACCATAATATTTTCAAGTGCTGTGTGTGTGTGTGTGTGTGTGTGTGTGTGTGTGTGTGTGTGTGTGTGTGTGTTCCCTCCAGGCCTGCCTCCGTTTCATAACACGCTTCGGATTTCCCGTCGAGGAATAATAACATGGAACATTTATTGTTATGCAATGGTCGTCGTCTCCTGCTGGATGTATAACGCTCTCTCTGTCTCTCTCTCTCTCTCTGTCTCTCTCTCTCTCTCTCTCTCTCTCTCTCTCTCTCTCTGTGTGTCTCTCTCTCTCTTTTTTTAGACACAGCCCCCCAGAAGCTGTTGGGAAATAAGCCAGATAGCATGTTGAGTCTCCGGTGTGTTTATTGCGAAATGAAATACGTCGCCGACGGTTCGTTGACAAAGCCTGTCCAATGAGCTTATTATCAGGGCAAATGTTTTATAGATTTCAGACTCTGATAGAAATGATAGACCTTTGGAATTTGTCGGATAGATTATCGGGGATAGGAGATGTGGAAATGTTTCTGGGAGCAAGGATGGATGGACTTGCCTTATACAGTGATAGCAGTAGGTATTAAAGTACACATATGTTCAACAGTGGGTTTAGTAGAATTTTCTCCTAAAGGTATTGTCTTAGGATTTTCAAGGGTTACTTCTAAAAGGTGTATAGGTCCTTTATCATACACCACCAATGGGAGGACAAGAGAGAAAAGCCCAGCTTTCTGCATCAGGGCCCCAGCATAGCTCACCAGCGAAGGAGTGGAAACTGTGTTGCTTTTTTGTTCATGGAAGGTCAGAATATATTAATTCACACATAGTTCTTCAGAACCTTTCTTAATCTATGTCTCCTAACACTACAATGACTCTGAGCGAAAAAGGGAATAGTATAGAAACCGACGAAGAAAGGCCACATTCGTTCACACTCAGTCTCTAGCTGTCATGTGTAATGCACCGAAACCACAGCTCCCTTTCCACATCCAGGCCCCACAGACCTTTCCAATGTTTCCTTCAGCTGCTTCACTTCAGTCCACTGACAGTACATCGTTCCCTGTATACCACTTCGTTCCACTTCTCTCTATCCCGCGCACACTTTTCACCCTCCTGCATGTTCAGGCCCCAACAATTCACAATAGTTTTTACTTTATCCTTCCACCTCCAATTTGGTCTCCCGCTTCTCCTTGTTCCCTCCACCTCTGACACATGTATATCCTCTTTGTCAATCTTTCTTCACCCATTCTCTCCATTTGTCCAAACCATTTCAACACACCCTCTTCTGCTCTCTCTCAACCACACTCCATACCAAACCTCTGTCATATTCTTTCTCTGTCTAACTTGATCTGCCTCTTATATATCTCTCCATCTTCCTTGTTTGTCTGTCTGTCTAACCAAGTGTTTAGGCTGGAAGGGATGGCTAATCTTAAGGGGATAGACAGACAGATTTGCCATATCCTCTTGTCCTACATTAGAAACTGCTATTGATGATAGAAAGCAAAAGTCTTTCAACTAGTTCGAGAAACATCAATGGCTCGACTACATAGAAGTATTATTGATAGATTATATTGACTGTTATAGACACATTCGTTGATAAATACCCTCTTAAAGAAAATACCTGAGGAATGTAATTCATTTTATCGGTCTTAACTCTCAGTGAGATTGTACGTGGATTTGATTGGTATTGAAATACATATCGATGCAAATCGGACTGGCACTGATGGTGACACAGGTAGGAATTTGAGCGAGGAAGTGATTTGGTGTGAATTCCTGGTATAATGTTTTCTGATATCAGACTTACAAGTGAAGTTGTTATCTTCTGCTTAGGTTACGTGGTATCGTATATATCAGCAACAGAAATTCTATCCTACGTCGTCTGTGGTATTCGTCATTTCCTGCGTTAGCGAGGGAGCGTTAAGAACAGAGGACTGAGCCTTTGAGGGAATATCCTCACTTGACCCCCCTCCTCTGTTTCTTCTTTTGGAAAATTGGAAAACAAGGGGGGAGGATTTCCAGCCCCCCGCTCCCTTTCCCTTTAGTCACCTTTTACGACACGCAGGGAATACGTGGGAAGTATTCTTTCTCCCCTATCCCCAGGGATGATATATGTGTGAGCCTGATGAGAAATGACTCGGTGTAGACCCCGTTGCTCACCAACGTGAGACGAAGGGTATTCGAGTACATAGTATTCGAATAGTCATTTCCCTATTAGGGGCGATCATAGCCTAGCGTTAGCGCTCCCGCCTGTTGCACAGGGGTCCCGGGTTCGATCCTAGCCGTTGGAGGTTTGTGTGTTCTATGAAGGTGCGCGTTCATATGCACTTTGTATATATATATATATATATATATATATTTATATATATATAAGGGTGTAGGGGTGGCTGGGTTCAAACAGTCTAATTGATCAGAGCCGGGGTTGTTTGGGAGAAAAGGCTGCAATAATATCACCCTCGAAAATCGACCTTAAGGAACCGGCACTATATTCTCCCGGAGGATTTGCGTCATAGACCCCCACCACTGTGTCTCTGGGTGAAAGATGTGTCTCCGGGGGTGGGGGATGAATGCCTCAGGAGGGGAATTTTCCCCCCAGAGTTTTGTGTGATTATAAACCTCTTAAATTCACAGAGGAAAAAATGAATAAACTCTGGGAAAAAACGAGAAAGAAATGATATGTTGATGTGTGTCTGTGTCTGTCTTTCTGCTTGTGTGTCCGACTGTCTGTGTGTTCTTTCCCTTAGTAAATACGATATAACTGAAGTCTTCCATTTTCTCTGGGGGAAGTCTCCCATTTTCTCTGGGGGTTAAGGGGTTACGGGGGGTGATGGATGTAGGAGGAGATAATGAGCCTGAAAGCCAGGGAAGATGTATATGGGTCAATATATATATATATTTTCCTCACCTTCCCTCCCTCTCCTCCCCCCCCACCCACCCACCCACTGATAAGAGATAAGACCGCCAGGGGCCCCGTCCGTTATCTGAAGGTGTCGTCGTAACGAGGTCATCACAAGGGCGTGAGGAGGGAGTGGGACGGCGTCCGTGTGTCTGTGTCTCTGTCTGACCCTGGGTGGGTGTCTGTCTGTCTACTGTGTTCTGTTCCTTCTGTCTTGAATATTACTGTTTCTTTACTTTTTCTTTTTTTTCTTTATCCTATTGTCCTTCGTGAGGGACGGTACGACCCTCGAGCACGACGGTACGCCCTGGAGTACGACGGTACGACCCGCGAGCACGACGGTACGACTTTGTGAGCACGACGGTACGACTTTGTGTACACGACGGTACGACCCGTGAGCACGACGGTACGACCCGTGAGCACGACGGTACGACTTTGTGTACACGACAGTACGACCCTTGTGTGCACGACGGTGCGACCCTTGATCACGACGGTGCGACCCTTGTGAGCACGACGGCACGTCCTTGTGAGCGCTGCAGTACGACCCTTGTGACCTTTGAAGTGACCTTTAAGGGTCGTCTGTCTGTCCTAGTGGGGGAGGGATGGGGGGAGGGAAGTGAGTGAGGATGTGTTGACGGGAGGGAAGGGAAAGGGAGGGAGGGTGTAAGATGGCTTCTTCCGGTGGGGGGAAGGGACGAACGGGGGGGAGAGGCTCCTTCTCCCATGGGTGGGTGGATGGGGGAGTAAGTGGGGGAGGGTTCCACCCACAGTGGGGAGGGAGTCAGGGGATTGGCTGGGTCTCTCCCTCCCTCCCACTCTCCCTTACGCTACGGGGGAGGGAGTGGCAGGATCAACCCACCTCCTCCCACCCACTCAAAACCGGGGATGATGGGTGGGGGTGAGGGGGATTGGTGGGTCAGAATGGCCACCCACCCCCTTATGGGTGGGTCAGGGTGGCCACCCACCCCCTTATTGGTGGGTGGTAGTAGGGAGGGAGGAGTTATCTGGCCACGTGGCGCACGCTGATTGGTTGAGAGGCAGGACAAAAGACCGCCTTCCAATTCATCGAGGCAAAAAATGATTTTTTTTTTTTTAGTTTTGTTGACATTTAATACCTTTTATTGTGGTATATGTCTCCATTACTCTGTTGCTCTTTGTGTTTTTAGGTATTAGTGAAGCGCTGATGGTAGTAGAATATATATTATTAACATCGGTATTTCTGTTTCAGTCATTATAACTATTTTTTTTTTTTATTTTGTTGACGTACCTCAATAATGGAGTAGGTTAGATTCCTCCATCAAAAGGGAATAAGAGAAAAAAAAAAGAATAGATATAGGTAGTAAAGCGGCCCAGAAAAATAAACAAAGAAAAAAATTACAGTTGGGAAGACAAGGCAAAATGTAGTAGGAGGGGAAAAAAGAATTGAGGTGGGGAAAAAAGAAGATATTGTATCTTAACTTAATCGCTTTTTATCTTAATGGGTCAAAGGTAGATCTCTCTCTCTCTCTCTCTCTCTCTCTCTCTCTCTCTCTCTCTCTCTCTCTCTCTCTCTCTCTCTCTCACACACACACACACACACACACACACACACACACACACACACACACACCGAGCCTTACGCCAATCACTTGCCGGCCAATCAGAGAGCATCGCTTCTCTCGCTTTTAATTAGTTGTGTCCAATCGGAGGGTCTCTTGATTACCCCCAGCCCTGCCAGGCTTGTTGAGCAGTTAGCAGCCAGCGGGCCGGGCCAATCACCAGAGGCGGGATTGGCCAGTCAGAGATGTAGTGCTGATGATGGCTGGAGGGGGGGGGGGGGGGGGTATGGAGGCTTTCCAGTCGGAAATGGACGAGTGGTTACAGAACTGTTAATTGTGAATCTTTTTTTTTTTTTACATTTCTACAGGAAATTATTAAAGGAAATATTTTTATTATGATGGCATATATATATATATATATATATATATATATATATATATATATATATATATATAATGTTGCTGTGTAGATATGTATATTTGCGTGTGTGGACGTATGTATATACATGTGTATGGGGGGGGGGGTTGGGCCATTTCTTTCGTCTGTTTCCTTGCACTACCTCGCAAACGCGGGAGACAGCGACAAAGTATAATAAAAAAAAAATAAATATAATATATATATATATATATATATATATATATATATATATATATATACATATATCAACTGACTGTTATATTTCTCTCTTGTGTCTCCCCTGATGATGTGATTATTACACGAAAGTGCACTTGGGAACTTTTCGTGTTTCATTTTCCCCGTGGACTCATAGGAATATATATATATATATATATATATATATATATATATATATATATATATATATAGATAGATAGATAGATAGATAGATAGATAGATAGATAGATAGATGATCAGAAGGCTATGGGGCCCAAGATAGAGAATTCGACTGCGATTACCAGTAATGTAATACCCATCATCTCACGGCCGTGAGCAACAGGGGTCTGCCTGGGTTAGTTCCCTTCAGGCTCACGTGACCCGGGAACTCCATAAGATTTACGTCCGAGCGGTATATAGCAGTGGGATGTTGGTATAGCATTTTCCTCCCCTCGTCAGTCCGTCTCTTGTTTACGTCAGCGTTTTCTGTTCTCCCAGCGCCAGATTTTTGACGAAATGGATCCCATTTTCTATTTTTCTTTTCTTTTTTTTTAATGATTTGATTTTTCTTTTTTTAATCTCTTTTCTAATTTCAAGGGGTCAAAGGTTTGGGTCATAGACATCAGTGTCTGAATGATACATTGTGACCGATTAATGAATTATGAGTAATTTGTAAAATGTGAAAATTAGTTACGAGTAATAAACTGATTGTGACTGTTTAATAGATTGTGACTGATTAATAGATTGTGACTGATTAATAGATTGTGACTGATTAACGACTGAGAAATGAATTTGGTTTAACGATGATTTTTTATTATATCTATGCCTTCGAATACGTCGTATGATACGGATAACTTATCCGAATTAGTTCGGATATTGTATTTCAGGGTTCGGATAATTGGACTACAGGGAAAAAAAGGTTGTAATGCATACGTGTTAACGTATTGGTGTGTGTGTGTGTGTGTGTGTGTGTGTGTGTGTGTGTGTGTGTGTGTGTGTGAGCGCGCGCGCTCGCTCTCTCCTTAGTACATAGCCTTTACTCCAGCCCTCAGCCCCTCAGTCCAGCCCTCACCATAGCCCTCAGCCCTACCCCAGGCAGCCGTCCTCAGCTCAGCCCTACCCCAGCCAGCCGTACCCCAGCTCAGCCCTACCCCAGCTCAGCCCTACCCCAGCCAGCTGTCCTCAGCTCAGCCCTACCACAGGCAGCTGTCCTCAGCTCAGCCCTACCCCAGGCAGCCGTCCTCAGCTCAGCCCTACCCCAGCCAGCCGTACCCCAGCTCAGCCCTACCCCAGCCAGCTGTCCTCAGCTCAGCCCTACCACAGGCAGCTGTCCTCAGCTCAGCCCTACCCCAGCCAGCTGTCCTCAGCTCAGCCCTACCCCAGCCAGCCGTACCTCAGCTCAGCCCTTACCCCAGCCAGCCGTCCTCAGCTCAGCCCTACCCCAGCCAGCTGTCCTCAGCTCAGCCCTACCCCAGCCAGCCGTACCTCAGCTCAGCCCTTACCCCAGCCAGCCGTCCTCAGCTCAGCCCTACCCCAGCCAGCTGTCCTCAGCTCAGCCCTACCCCAGCCAGCCGTCCTCAGCTCAGCCCTACCCCAGCCAGCCGTACCTCAGCTCAGCCCTACCCCAGCCAGCCCTACCCCAGCTCAGCCCTACCCCAGCCAGCCCTACCCCAGCTCAGCCCTACCCCAGCCAGCTGTCCTCAGCTCAGCCCTACCACAGGCAGCTGTCCTCAGCTCAGCCCTACCCCAGCCAGCCGTACCTCAGCTCATCCCTACCCCAGCCAGCCGTACCTCAGCTCAGCCCTACCACAGCCAGCCGTCCTCAGCTCAGCCCTACCCCAGCCAGCCGTCCTCAGCTCAGCCCTCAGCTCAGCCCTCAGGGGTGCAGGTCCACAACAATGCCCTGAACATCATGTGATCGATTGCTTTGTACCCAGCAACTGTGGGGGGCGTCCTGCCTGGCTGGGGGTGAGGAGGGGGCTGGCTGGGGAGACGACTGGCTGGGACAGGGAGATGATTGGGTGGGGGAGAGAAATGATTAGGTTTGGTGATTGGGTGGGGGGAAAAGACGGTTAGGTAGGGGGAGGAGATGATTGGGTGGGAAGATACGTGATTAGGTGAAGAGCAATGATTGGATGAGTAGGAAAGAGATGATTGGGTGGTAGGAAAGAGATGATTGGGTGGGGAAGAGATGATTGGTTAGGGGAAGGGAGATGATTCATTTGGGGGTAAGTGATTGGGTGAGGAGATAAGTGATCAGGTGAAGGAGAGATGATGAGGGACATAAATGATTGGGGTGGAGGGAGGGAAGGAGGATGGGGGGATTGGATGGTAGGAAGACATGATTAGGTGACGGTATTTGGGTCGACAATCTCTAATCCTCGTTACCATGATTGTGTCGCTATCTGCTTATCTGAGCCTCACTCATGGGCGAGACGCCAGTCTTCATACACGGGAGTTTAGTCATTAGTTGACTAGTGGAGTGGGTGGTTGTGTGTATATATACATCTATCTTGCTCCCCCACTTTCCTGGATTGGCTGACCTTTTGTGTAAAGGTCAGTGACCTTACTTCCCCCATACCAGGTCATACTGGTGTGTTCCGGTCAGCCTCACACGAGGTCATTTTCAGCATATATGAAGGACAAAATTTTGGCACCGAAATTTTTGTCAGCCTTAAAAAAAGAAATTTTTTTACTTTTTATCGCCATAGAATTTTTTTTGGTGCCATTTGACCGTTAAAATTTCATAGATTTTCACAACGTAAATTTTTTTTTGTGCTAGACCGGAAAATTTTTGTTCTTCGGTTTTGACACCGTGTGAATTTTTTTTGAAGTTAAATTTCGACGGAACACATTTTGCCAACGTTAATTCTGTTCGTTGTAATACAAACATTATTCGTTGTGTGTCGTATAGCCTCGTAGTGTGATGAGATCTTCAACAGCGTTTTTATGGATTTTGAAAAATCTGTGTAATTTTTTAAATTTGTTTTCTAATTTTGACAAAAAAAAAATCTTAGAAACTTAGAAAACATTTATTTTTTGCTCTGAACACAAGAATGAATGCATCATGAAATTCATTCGTAGCCAGGGCTATGTTAAATACACAGTGTGAACCTGAATGAGTGCTGTGTTAAATCTAATGTTGACCATATTCAAAGCCATGTTAATTCTAAATGAAAGTACTATGAGGGCTATATTAAATGTAAAGTTGACTATGTTAAATCTGAATACAACATTGATGAGGGCTATGTTAAATCTAAAGATTCAGAGCCATATTAATTCTAAAGAAGAGTACTATGAGGGCTATGTTAAATGTAAAGTTGACTATGTTAAATCTGAATACAACAATGATGAGGGCTATGTTAAATCTAAAGATTTAGAGCCATGTTAATTCTAAATAAAAGTACTATGAGGGCTATAATAAATGTAAAGTTGACTATGTTAAAGCTGAATACAACAGTGATGAGGGCTATGTTAGATCTAAAGTTGGCCTTAACCGAGCCTGTGTTAAATCTAAGGTAGACTTCCCTTTAATCAGGGCTATGTTAAATCTCCATCGGACCCCTTACCCTTAAAAGGCCAGGGGCATTAAAGGCTTATGCGACACAGGTGATGATTTTAGAAGGAAGACAAAACAAGAGAGACATCTAGACTTTGTTCTGGCGTTAAGAAAAGAACGACTATCAGCCGTTTCGAAGTCGTTGCATCCCATTTTCTATATTCTCTACATGTGTGGAAGAACACTCATGTACTGCTCATATATTATTTTTCTTATCCTAATTTTCTGTGGATTTTTAGGACATGCAAGTTTTCCATATATACATATCTATTGAACGCTATATGATTACTTTGCGTAGATATTTGGTCAAAGACAGAAATTACATTATTCGTTTAAAATTCTGTTGTTAAAAGATATTTTCTGTTTCTTGAAAAAAAAAGAAAAAATGGCGCCACATGCAAACCTCGCCTTTCCCTGGGCCAGGTTATCCTCAGAGATGGGAAACTTCAGCCAAAACCACTAATGAAAGGCGTAACGCGAGGTTATATGCAGGCGGGTGCACTTGTGTTTGTCAGCGCCATCTGTTGTCTGAATATTTCACTAAAGTTTTGGCGTGGTTTGTTTTTGTTCAGCGCCATCTATTGCACTGATATATTGACTCCAGTGTTGATTTATATTCGTCAGCGCCATCTATTGCCTACTTTACGACCTTTGTGACTTAAATGGCTCTTTTGTCATTGCAAGGTAATTTCCTAAGTTGGTCTAGGCTTGCAGGGACCCTATTGAATTCCTTATATGAATTACTTTTTTGGATCTGAATAAAAAGCCAGCGACCTCTGCATTCGGAAGGCAAAGCAATAATTGTTGTAAAAAGAAGAAATAAAATGAAATTCACTGTCGGTTTGGAGTTGTATCAGTGTGCTCTTATATATATATATATATATATATATATATATATATATATATATATATATATATATATATATATATATATATGTATATATATATATATATATATCCCTGGGGATAGGGGAGAAAGAATACCTCCCACGTATTCCCTGCGTGTCGTAGAAGGCGACTAAAAGGGGAGGGAGCGGGGGGCTGGAAATCCTCCCCTCTCTTTCTTTTTTTTTTTTTTTTAATTTTCCAAAAGAAGGAACAGAGAAGGAGGCCAGGTGAGGATATTCCCCCAAAGGCCCAGTCCTCTGTTCTTAACGCTACCTCGCTAACGCGGGAAATGGCAAATAGTTTGAAATATATATATATGTATATATATATATATACACACATATGTTTACATGATAGAGTAATTGAACTCGTCAGGGGCGTTTGAGATAAAATCTTTGATATTAAACTTTCAACACACTGTGTAAAATTGAGATGTATCAGTTTTATGATTATTGGAAATTAACATAATTGTACCGTTGTCACTCTTGAAGTTGTGGTTCATGATTTTTATAGATGTCTTTATTCATTTATTAATTTTCGTCTATTATTTTTTTTTATGTCAACAGAGAAAGTGTATATGGTCCTAGACGTATTACTTTTACTTTCAAATAGGGTTTAGTTGTCTCCATCGGTGTTTATAACTTTGGAGGAATAGAACACAAATAAATGACCCACAGATGTGTTTGTGCAGTGGTATAAGACATCTACAACTCATTTGTTTACTTGTAGGTTATATGAATATCAGACATCGTACGTTGATACCTTGAACCCTTGAGCACGACGGTACGACCCTTGAGCACGACGGAACGACCCTTGAGCACGACGGAACGACCCTTGAGCACGACGGTACGACCCATGAGCACAACGGTACGACCCTTGAACACGCCGGTACGACCCTTTAGCACGACGGTACGACCCTTGAGCACGGTTACGATCCTTGAGCACGACGGCACGACCCTTGAGCACGACGGTACGACCCTTGAGCACGACGGTACGACCCTTGAGCACGACGGCATGTCGACCTTCTATGCCTTAAGTCACTTCATATTCACACTGTCGGTAGGGCACAGAACCCCAGAAAATTGGTGGCCATTAAACTGTGGTGTGTGTTCACCGATCCTGATGCGAGCTCACGCTAATTATGTACGGAATAACATCATTACGGGCGCTTTAGTTTAGGATCCGTATGAGAAACGCCCATTATATACGCGTATCCCCGACCCCAGTAGCCACTGTGTATCGCTACTGTGTGAATTAATTATTTTTCCCCCAACAGCACAATAGGCGATGCAACAGGCTGTTTACATGGCAGTGTGTGTGTTTATAGTGCGTGACTGTCGCCAGTTTGACACTGTAGACCAGTGTAGGATACCCAAACCTGGTGCGTGTGTGTGTGTGTATTTTGTCTATCTCTCTCTGAATATCTGCTGTATGTTCGTGTATTATCATTCTCTTGTGTTTGGCTCACCACCCCTCATAGTGGCACGAAGGCTGGGCGTGATAGCCTGCCCTCTGACCTCACCAGGGTTAGAGGAGGCTCAAGGTGGCAGTTTTACCTGTCGTGCCTAAGGGCTGTGTACTGTTTACTGACACGTAGGGTGTAAGATGGTTCCCGGCCATCGCCACTAAGTCAGGAAGGTAGGTAGTTCCCCGGGTAGTTAACAGATCTTACAAATCACCCCCCTTCCCCCTTCCTCCGGCCCTCCAACTCAGGGAAATAACAACAACGAGATAACATCAACAGTATCCATATTGTAAACAGAGCGCCGTGCTTCCTTCTCATCCGCCACAGTAAGAGAATGAAATTCGTCAATACTTCAGTATTGAGCTGAACTGTGTGGTACAAAGCCCAGCTGTTTGTACTACTGTCACGCTACAGGACACGACCAACCCGTAGGTGGTTTAAGACTGCACTGCGTGATGGCCAGTACATTAAGCGGCAGTGTCTGCTAAAGTGCACGTGAAAATACTGGAACTGTGTTGGTCAGAGGAAGTTCCCCCCCCCCCTCCCTAGCAACCACTGGCAACGATCCGGCGTTGCCATATGGTGGGCATTATTTTTTTCGGGTCGTATTTTTGCAAAGACATATTTTTGTCCTGAGTCCGGACGGTGTTTAATGTTGTGGAATTTATTGGAATAGCAGTGTTCTGATGTGTGTCTGACGAGTGACTGTGTGGAGAAGGGATCATAAGAAGTGATGTTATGCCCATGAGCACGGCGGTACGACCCATGAGCACGACGGCACGACCCTCGACCTCAGAGGTACGACCCTTAGGTATGATGACTTCTCCATTGAGTTGTTATAGTGTTTTTTTTCCCTTTTTCTTTCTCGCCCTGCCTGTCAGGTCCAAGGTCGTAGCGTCGTGCTTGAGGATCGACCCGTCTTGCTTTTGGGGTCGTACATCGTGTACAAGAGTCGTTCCCTCGTGCTCAGGGACATCCGTCTGCAACGCCAGCCTAGTCCCACACGGCAGCAGAGAGAGAGAGAGAGAGAGAGAGAGAGAGAGAGAGAGAGAGAGAGAGAGAGAGAGAGCAGGACCCAAGCCCGCCTTCGTCCAGGGCCAGCCTCGGCTCGTCCACAGGACTGACCCACCCTGGAGAGAGTGTGTGTGTGTGTGTGTGTGTGTGTGTGTGTTCGGACGAAAGTCGCTTCGTCCGTTCGTGTATCATGCTCCCTTTCTTCCCCCCCCCCCTTGTATTGGTGTTCGATCGTGTGGTATCAGCGTTAATTGTGATGATGATAGAGACCAGTGAGGAACTGCTACCAGAATGGGATTGTGTTCAATACTGTTCCTCTTTGGGAGGAGGGGCGGGGGTGGGGGGGGATAGAGGGCGAGTCTCTCTCTCTCTCTCTCTCTCTCTCTCTCTCTCTCTCTCTCTCTCTCTCTCTCTCTCTCACACACACACACACACACACACACACACACACACACACATACACTCACTCACTCACTCACTCACTCACTCACCATTTTAAACGCACTCTTCCAACCTTTTTCTTTTCTGTGTGTTTAATCTCCCGTTTCGTTTGGGCGTTTACCCCATTGTTGGCCGTGGCCTGTGTTACTGGGAAGGTACCTGCCCCCTCTCTTAGCGACCTCCGGCTTTTAGCGACCGTCTCCCACCTGAGGAAGGAAGGAAGGAAGGAATTCTTCATTCACTGGGGGTTGATTCTCGGCCCGAGTGTCCTTCCGCTGTGTAGGATCTTCCCCCTTCTTTATTCCCAGTGCCTCAATGGTGATTGATAAAGTGGAATCCTGTATTCCATTTTCCTTTTTTTTTTTTAGTATGGCTGATACTACGACCCCCTGTCCCCCCTTACACTCTGAGCATGACCAATACGACCCTTGAACAGGGGTAGTACGACCCCATAAACACGGTAGTACGCCCAAGGTCACCCTTGTTCATCAGGACGACCCTTTGATCACTGCTAACACGACCATTGACCACGATTAGTACGACCATTCAACGTGACTAGTACGACCCCTTTTTGAGCACGACAGCACGACCCAAGTGTATTGATGGCTTCCTGGTCTAGCCTTGACCTTTACCCTTAGGGGTCCTACGGGAGTGAGAGACCTTGCTGCCCTTATCCGCGTCCCTCACGTCACTGTACAGGAGTCTGCAAGGTTCACGGAACGCGCTGTCATCTGCTGACAGGTTGGAGAACGAATGACGGCTCTCTGACCCTCCTCTTCCTTACGTTTGTGGGTTCGAAACCCACAAGGCTCAGAATTTATTCAGTATATTGAAAAGAAAAGTTGATCAGTGACCCGAGGTCTTTGGAATTTTTGATCAGTGGCCCGAGGTCTTTGGAACAATAATAAATCAGATCTTTGTCCAAACAGTTGAGGCAGATGGCCCCTATAGGTCAGTGTTATTTTGAGGACTTGTTCTGGCGAAGAGAGTCTTTTAAAACTAATATTTTGTTGGGGACCGACATTTGATAATTTAACATTGGCCGGGTTGTGGTTAAGTTGAACTCCTTGATTAGACGTTGTTCAAAGTACGTGACTGTATACCTGTAAATTTTAAGATTGTGTTTGGAAAACAAAATCACCATATTGTCATTCAATAACTCGTATGTTAACAGAAAATAATCAGAGCGAATCATTCTCCAATCTGGTGAATGAATGAAATGTTATATAGAGAATCAATTGATCATCACATTTATTGCTGAAGACTCAGAAGACTTGTGCATAATTTTTAGATTTGCGCGGTGTTCATAATGTGAGTAATTATCACATGTAATCAAACTTTTAATCAGAGGTGATTATCACTGAAAGAATAAGGTTTATTGGTTTGATTGTAATCAGAAGTCCTAATTAGTCTAAACAGTATTGTGATATTGATTAATTACACAATGTAACCTTGATTAATCTTACAATATGTATGTTGAACTTCAGAGTCGCCAGTCCCCACGTATTTTGAACGCCAGCATTGCGGAACGTCGGTTGAACTCCAGCATTGGGCAAACTTAATACGAAATCTCAAAGGAGAAATATAAGTGCTCCAGACTAGCTAATCCTTTCGGTTGAATACTATTCTATAGGATTATCTTACAGAATCGTCTACAAGAAGGAGGAAAGATTAAAAAAAAAAAAAGAAAAATTGACTACCAGAATTATGCCTTAGTAAAGCTTAATTTTGTTGTTTTGGGAATGAAACTGCGAACTCGTGAAACAGAACAGATTCGTAATACGCCCCTGGAAGTCGCTATTATCATGCTGGATGGTGACTGCTGGATGGTGTCACCATCGAACCTCCTCTGGAGGTGATTTGCATACATATCTACAGCTTTAAAGGGAACGATGGAGAAATGTTTCGTTCGTGTCGCCGTGTTGAGCGAAGCGCTCCGAATCATAGGTTGAAACGGATCAGAAATAGATTCGCCTGTCGAGGGATCCGCCTCTCTCTCTCTCTCTCTCTCTCTCTCTCTCTCTCTCTCGCCAGTATGAAGACAGAGGAATCCCCGTAAATTTATGCCCTTCAGCTGGCATTGGCTAAAACAACTATGAAATACAACCTAGAAAATATTGCACACACGTGAACAGCTGTTATTGATCCAAGGGTACTTCCCTGCCTTCTCTGTACGTACATGAGATTATGTGTGTGTGTGTGTGTGTGTGTGTGTGTGTGTGTGTGTGTGTGTGTGTGTGTGTGTGAGATTATGTGTGTGTGTGTGTGTGTGTTGTGGGAGAGTGGACCTCAATCCATTGAGCGCGACGGTACGACTCTTCTTAGGGTAAGGTCTAAGGCAAGTTCATGAGACTCAAAATTACCCCACAAAGCAGTTATTCATCTTCTCAAAAACGCTCCTTATTTATCATCATCATTATTAGTGTCATTTTCATTATTATTGTTATTATTATTATTATTATTATTATTATTATTATTATTATTATTATTATTATTATTATTATTACTTTGACGTAGAAGACGACATCTCTACTGTTGGCTGCTGTCTCCCAGTGTGTACCCGCTACTGACACACACACACACACACACACACACACACACCGTCGCATGCAGCCGGGTAAATATAATCCGTGAGGCGAGTCATTTTCCAGTGTCCCGGCCTCCTGATCCGGTTAAGAAACTTGCATCATCATCTTGAAAGTGAGCTGGGAGCTGAGCCCCACGCCATTAATATGTTAGGCAGCCTGAACCTCAAGCCTCTTACCTCACCAACACCTTCTGCAGGATACACCCACCTCGGCCGCCAACCCCTTCCTTCGTGAGAAAGCTCTCCCGCCACTCCTCCTCCTCCTCCTCCTCCTCCTCTCCTCCTCTTCCTCCTCCTCCTCCTCCTCCTTCTCCTACTGCTACTGCTGCTGCTGCTGCTCCTCCTCCTCCTCCTCCTCCTCCTCCTCCTCCTCCTCCTCCTCCTCCTCCTCCTGCCATAAGAAGCCCTTGATGCGTTACACCTTCGTCGGAACTTCGTGTGAAACATCACCTCAGTTGAAACCCAGGACGCGTTGGATTCCATGAGGTGAAAACCCCCTTTACTTTCTTGTAAGAAGACATCAGTACCTTAATTACCTTTCCCACCTTGACGACAACAACCCCCTCCAACCCCTTGAAAAAGGAACATGGGTTCCCTCCCCCCTTTGACGACAAACCCCCCAACCCTTTAAAAAAGGAACATGGGTTCCCCCCCCTTTGAGAACAACTCCCCCACCCCTTAAAAAAGGAACATGGGTCCCCCCTTTGACGACACCCCCCAACCCCTTAAAAAAGGAACATGAGTTCCCCCCTCTCTCCCCCTTAAAAAAAAGGGAACCTTTCGTCTCCCTCGTGAGATGGTCCATTAATATTTCATAGCCTTCCTCTGGGCTTCGTATTGCAACACCTTCCTTTTCGCTTCGCCCTCGACACCTAATCCTGCAGGAGACTTACACCTTCCTCTAAGAGGCCATTAATATCACACACACACACACACACACACACACACACACACCTCCTGTTTCTCCTCTCCTCCCCCCCAACACCCATCCCCCCCCTTAAGCTTTTGACAACGAACACCTCCTCTCTCTCTCTCTCTCTCTCTCTCTCTCTCTCTCTCTCTCTCTCTCTCTCTCTCTCTCTCTCTCTCTCTCTCTCCATCCCGGACGCAAATTCCTTCAAGGAACCTCCGCCTCCTTCGTAAAAAGATGCCATTAATATCATATACCTCCACACCTTCTCCAGAGTCTCTCTGGGCGCTTGTTGCTCCACCAGCTTGTCCTCGCGTGTGTGCAGATGTTCTCGAAGCGGCTCTCGTACCCTCCCTCGTGTTAAAAACCCTGAGGTGACCTCGCTGTCTGTCTCTCTAACCCTCCCGTCCCCGAAGGAGTCCATCGTACACTGCTCCTGCGTGGGGCGCATTCTGGGAATTGCAAGAGGCCAGTGGTAGTAAGGATAATGTTGATAGTAATGATCATTGTTATAAGATTTTGTTATCATCATTATTATTATCATTATTGTTATTATTATTATTATTATTATTATTATTATTATTATTATTATTATTATTATTATCATTGTTATTATTGTTATTATTATTATTATTATTATTATTATTATCATCATCATCTCATCATCATTATTATTATTATTATTATTATTATTATTATTATTATTATCATTATCATTAGTATTATCATTATTATTATTATTATTATTATTATTATTATTATTATTATCATCATTATTATTATTATTATCATCATTTTTATTATTATTATTATTATTATTATTATTATTATTATTATTTTTATTATTATTATTATTATTATTATTATTATTATTATTATTATTATTATTGCTAGTTAGTTTGCAAGGCCCGGCGTGAGCTTAGCCAACTAACAGACAAACAAAGAAATAATCCAGGTTAAGCTGTGGGAGCGTCAGAATAAAAACATTCTTATAAATTAATTATTGTTCTCACAAATTGCCCTCATTATCTCATGATTAAGTCCAATTAGGACGCCAAACAACAATTACAATACATGATTTATGATGTGCCAGTAATTAGCCGGTGATACATCGCTGGAATCTGGGAATAAAGGAAAGACAAAAAATGGAAAAGAAAGACGCAAGGCAGATGCACGTGACGCAAACGGTGCGTCATTAAGACGTCGAGAATGACGTACTGATGTGGGTGCGTCACGCTAACGTACCGTCGCACGGGTGTGTGTGTGTGTGTGTGTGTATGTGTGGGAGAGAGAGAGGGGGGGGAGGGGTGTAGTCTGGTCTGCAGGCCGCGGGCCCAAACAACCTGCGTTATCAGAGGTGCAACGACGCATGGTCTTGACGCATTGCCGAGACGCAGCTTAGCCTGACGCATCGCGTTAATGCGTTAGCTGGACGCATCCTACCTCGACGTGTCTGGACGCATTAGCTTTGCACGTTTGACGCATCTCGAGGCATTAGCTCAGCACATGGAGACATTAACTCAGCATATGGAGGCATTAACATATGGAGTCATTAGCTCAGCATATGGAGGCATTAGCTAAATATATAGAGGCATTAGCTCAGCACATGGAGGCATTAACTCAGCATATGGAGGCATTAACTCAGAACATAGAGGCATTAGCTCAGCATATGAAGGCATTAGCTCAGCACATGGAGGCATTAGCTCAGCACATGGAGGCATTAGCTCAGCATATGAAGGCATTAGCTCAGCATATGAAGGCATTAGCTCAGCACGTAGAAGCATTAGCTCAGCATATGGAGGCATTAGCTAAATATATAGAGGCATTAGCTCAGCACATGGAGGCATTAGCTCAGCATATGGAGGCATTAGCTCAGCATATGGAGGCATTAGCTTAGCACAAGGAGGCATTAGCTCAGCACGTGCACGCATTAGCTGGAGGCATCAGCTCGACCTGTGGAGGGAGGGAGGGAGAGGCCTGTCACGTCAGGTTCAGGCCGGGAGGGAGGGAAGGGAAGGAGGGAGGGAGGGAGGCTGATGACGGGCCCGGAAATTTCATTTACAATTTTTCCTTGTGAGTCTTTGATGTGACGCCGGTGGAGAGGGAGGGGGAATTTAGGGGGTTATGGGGGGGGTCTCTGCTGCTGCTTCTGCCGCCACTACCCCTCAGACCCTCCCTACAACCCCCCCCCCCAATCCCCCATCCCCCTCCGCGCACGCACGCGCGGGGGGAGGGGTGGGAGGGGGGAGGGGAGGGGGGGGGGTAACAGTCAGGAATTCATATAACTTGTTTCTCTTTCCCAAGTGGGATGGTCGAGCGTCTTCTTGATTACATCTTGCTCTTGTGTTGCCCCGGCAACACTGCCCTTGTGTTACCATGGTATCGCCCCTGACCCGTGACTGACTCCCTCCTCCCCCCTCCGTTGTGACACATGGCCCCGTGGCACGCCATATACTGCACCACCGCTGCTGTGTGACACATGGCCTCGTAACACACCACATATTGTAACATTATCCTGTGTGACACATGGCCCCGTAACACACACACCACATATTGTAACATTATCCTGTGTGACACATGGCCCCGTAACACACACACCACATAGTGTAACATTACCCTGTGTGACACATGGCCCCGAAACACACCACATACCGCAACGAGAGAGTGTAACACAAGGTCCTGTAACACACCATGTATTTCAACACTACACCTCCATCTACCACACAACACCTCCCTCCCCTATCTACCACACAACACCTCCCTCCCCTATCTACCACACAACACCTCCCTCCCCTATCTACCACACAACACCTCCCTCCCCTATCTACCACACAACACCCCCCCTCCCCTATCTACCACACAACACCTCCCTCCCCTATCTACCACACAACACCCCCCCTCCCCTATCTACCACACAACACCTCCCTCCCCTATCTACCACACAACACCTCCCTCCCCTATCTACCACACAACACCTCCCTCCCCTATCTACCACACAACACCTCCCTCCCCTATCTACCACACAACACCTCCCTCCCCTATCTACCACACAACACCCCCCCTCCCCTATCTACCACACAACACCTCCCTCCCCTATCTACCACACAACACCTCCCTCCCCTATCTACCACACAACACCCCCCCTCCCCTATCTACCACACAACACCTCCCTCCCCTATCTACCACACAACACCCCCCTCCCCTACACCCTCCCAGCTCTGACCAGTGAACCGTAAAATGGAGAAATGTGTTTCATTTTCTCTGGTGGAGATTGTGGGAGATTTGGGGTTGTAATAGTTGGCGTTCATCTACCCTCAATAGCGTCTACAAGTTGGGGGTCAATGGGGTCTACAAGTAGGGGGTCATGGGGGGGTCTACAAGTAGGGGTCATGGGGGTCTACAAGTAGGGGGTCATGGGGGGGTCTACAAGTAGGGGTCATGGGGGTCTACAAGTAGGGGTCATGGGGGTCTACAAGTAGGGGTCATGGGGGTCTACAAGTAGGGGTCATGGGGGGGTCTACAAGTTGGGGGTCATGGTGGGGTGTTCAGGGGGTGGTAGAAGGCGTCATATGTACACACGCCTCTGGGAGACACACCCACGTGAAGGTAGTGTGTGTGTGTGTGTACCGCTGCGCGTAAGTCTCACGGGAACAGAGCTCTCAGCCCACCTGGCTGCCACCAACCCACCCACCCACCTTCCTGCTGCCACCAACCCACCCACCCTGCCGCTGCCACCAACCCACCCACCCACCCACCCTGCCGCTGCCACCAACCCACCCACCCTGCCACCCACCAACCCACCCACCCTGCTGCTGCCACCAACCCACCCACCCTGCCGCTGCCACCAACCCACCCACCCTGCCGCTGCCACCAACCCACCCACCCTGCTGCTGCCACCTACCCACCCACCCACCCTGCAGTATTTAGCGTTGCGTTGGTGTGATACGTGATGAAAGAGCGAGTATTGTCCTTGTGATGAAACCCGACAGATTAACTGCGACTGTCGCTCTGTGTGTAGTGGAGCAACACACACACACACACACACACACACACACACATACACACACACAC
>NC_092225.1:24406442-24413942 GCF_036320965.1 Panulirus ornatus | reverse complement strand
AATGTAGGTCTTCCGGAAGGGAAGGCTGGGTTACGGGAAGGGAAGGGAAGGATTTTAATTCCTCTGGTGATTGGCAGGATGTTGTGTGGGATGGCACTGTCTGTGGGTGCTGTATGTGTGGAGTGTGTGTTTATGTACGTATGTTTGTATGGATGTGTTGGGCATGTGTGTGTGTGTGTGTGTGTGTGTGTGTATGTGTGTGTGTGTGTGTGTGTGGTGTAGGTAAGTGACTTGTGTATGTATGCGTTGTGTGTATGTGTGTTAGGATTGTGTATATCTGTGTATAAGTTGTACGTATGTATGTGTGTGTTATGTGTATGTATGTATGTATTGTGTGTGTGTGAGTGTGTGTGTGTGTGTGTGTGTAATGTATATGTATTTCATATGTCCCTCAGAAGGAAATGAGGATATGGAACATGAACCTAAAACACACGTTCACGACGGGTGACATCAACCATCGCCTGACCTGACCTGACCTAAAAAAAACCACTCCAGGATGACCATTGACCCGCCACACGCCTTCAGGACTTGTCCTCCCCTCCCCTCCCCCCTCCCTCCTCCTCACCCCCCTCCCCTCCGCCCCTCCTCACCCTCCTCGCCTCCTCACCCTCCTCATTGTACATTCTGGCGGGCCACCCACACTCGCCAACTTGCCTGTCTTCAACCCGCGTTTTTCCCCGGAGCGCCACTCTAAACTGGTGCCTGCTGCTCAAGCACTTGCATTTTCAGCAGGCAAGCAGCAGCAGCAGCAGCAGCAGTAGTAGTAGTAGTGAACTGCTTCATGCCACGTGGTCAGCAGGAGGAGGGTGTGTGTGTGTGTGTGTGTGTGTGTGTGTGTGTGGCAGGGGAGGAGGGGAGAGGAGGCATCTGCAGAAAACGTAAGATGACAGAAAATGGGTAAGGGACAGAGAAGATGACAGAAAATGGGTAAGGGATAGAGAAGATGACAGAAAATGGGTAAGGGACAGAGTATGAGAATAAGGTTGCTTGAAACGGAGAATGGGTTCGGGGTCAAAGAAAACGGGGAAAGAGGTCGTTATGAGAGTTTTTTTCAGGAAGTAGAGAATGGGAGGGTTGAAATAAAACGGGGGTAGAAAAAAAAAACTCGTTTTATGAGACAGGGATTGGAGTGAAAAGAAAACGGGAAGGAATTTAGTATGTGAGAGTTTCCTTAAAATACGGAATGGGACACTTAAAAGAAAACGAGGGAGAATGTATAGCACGAGGCAACTTGCCTAAGAGAGAATGGGACATCTGAAAGAAAACGGGAGCCTTTTGAAGATAGGTTAGTCCATAAGAAAACGAGGTTGACGCAGTTGCCAAAAGGAGATTAGATCGTAAATAATGGGACAGCCCACAACGCAGGCCACAAAAAACGACATCGGAGTTGACGACAGAACACGAGATAACCTCATAGAAACCGAGACTAGTCAGTTTATAGAAAATGTGGTAAAAAACGGGACGTCACAGAAAACGGAAGTCTTCGAAAACACACACACACACACACACACACACACACACACACACACACACACACACACACTGGCCCTATTGACAAATGATGAGATAGATGGAGTATGAAAGATTATATATATATATATATATATATATATATATATATATATATATATATATATATATATATATATATATATATATATATATAAAATGAGTCCACGGGGAAAATGAAACACGATAAGTTCCCAAGTGCACTTTCGTGTAATAATCACATCATCAGGGGAGACACACAAGAGAGAAATATAACAGTCAGTTGATATACAACGAAGAGACGTAGCTAGGACGCCATTTGGTAAACATGCGATGGTCCAAGACAGACAACGAGCATATCATAAAACTTATTATATATTATATACATTCGGATGAGAGAGATGCAGTGCGTTCTTACTGAATGTCTGTTCCATTTCCTGACACAGCTAAACTTTGGAACGCGTATGCCAACTGAGCGTTTGTTATCAACAAGGCACATTGTACGCGTTCAAAAAGTTGTGCCTTTTCGCATGCCATTTATTGGCTGGGTTTGATGATAGATATTGTCTGTGGCTGGGGACCTTTAAACACAAAAGGTAATTTATGTCCGTTCATCTGTATATCTGTATTTGAAGTCTCATATGTCATCCATTTTCTTTGGGCGTTGTCACCCATTTTCTTTGAGCTTAATGTCACCCCATTATCTTTGAGCGTAATGTATTATGGCTACTATATAATATTACCATTTTCTTTTCGTAATATCGCTGGAACAGATTTCTCCCTTATTCCGTGTTTTAAGAGAGCGAGTTCTTCGCTTATTTTTCCGTCGGCCCTTCAGAATGCATTACCAAAAAGAAAAGAAAAAAAAGAAGTACGTTCGCGCATGCGCACTCTAAACCTCCGCTTGAACGCATATGCGTTTGATCGCGTGGCTACACACGGACATACCGTGCGGTGTGAAGAAAATCGTACCACAGGTCACTTTTAAAGAAAACCTTAACTTTTTTTTTTTTTTTTTACAGCATACCGGATGTTAAAGTGTGTGTGTGTGTGTGTGTGTGTGTGTGTGTGTGTGTGTGTGAGAGAGAGAGAGAGAGAGAGAGAGAGAGAGAGAGAGAGAGAGGTGGTTATTAAAGTTTTTTTTTATTTTTTTTTTTCGTCCATTTACTGGTTGAGCCCCTTGTAGTGGATGATGACCGGGCCTTTTGAGATCTAATTAGGTGTTAATTAAAAGGATGAGAGAGAGAGAGAGAGAGAGAGAGAGAGAGAGAGAGAGAGAGAGAGAGAGAGAGAGAGAGAGTCTGGGATAGGTGGGTGGGAGGGAGAGGGAGAGTTATAGCCCGCGGCCAGGGTTAGAGAGAGAGAGAGAGAGAGAGAGAGAGAGAGAGAGAGAGAGAGAGAGAGAGAGAGAGAGAGAGAGAGAGAGAGGACTGCAGAGTGTCTCGCTAATTAGTGATGGTACTCGCTGAATGGAGTGGGATCTGACGGCACGTAGCGAGGAGGCTGGCTGGGGCCGGGGTGGGCTGCTGGAGGGTGGGTGGGTGGGTTGGGGTGGGGTGGGCTGCTGGAAGGTGGGTTGGGATGCGCCGGTGGAAGGAGGGCCGAGGTGGGGTACAGGACGGTAGGTCGGGGTGGGCTGTAGGGGAGTGGGCCGGGTTGAGCCACTGAAGGGTGGGCCACTGGAAGGTGGTCCACTGGAAGGTGGGCCACTGGAGGGTGGGCCACTGGAAGGTGGGCCACTGGAGGGTGGGCCACTGGAGGGTGGGCCACTGGAAGGTGGGCCAGAGGAGGGTAGGCCACTGGAGGGTGGGCCACTGGAAGGTGGGCCACTGGAGGGTGGGCCACTGGAGGGTGAGCCACTGGAGGGTGGGCCACTGGAGGGTGGGCCACTGGAAGATGGTCCACTGGAAGGTGGGCCACTGGAAGGTAGGCCGCTGGAAGGTGGGCCACTGGAGGGTGGGCCACTGGAAGGTGGGCCACTGGAAGGTGGGCCACTGGAAGGTGGGCCACTGGAGGGTGGGCTACCGATGGATTTATCACAGTGACACACCTAACCAAGCGATATATGTTGAAGTCAAATTTAACCGTGAGATTCACAGTGTTAAATTGAAGAGTGCTGCTCCACTCTCCAGTGTGGTAAATCTAACATGACAGTGCGCTCTCCACAGTGTTAGTTTAACAATACCGCTCCTACGTCGATGTGGTTTTAGAAAAGAAAAAAAGAAAGAAAGAAAAAGCCCCTTTGACGCTTTTACCGGAAATATTTAACATATCGCTTTTACAACGGGTGGCCTCTGTTTCCATTGAATGCCAACGGGAAAAGTTCCGTTGTTCTGTTGGAGAGAGAGAGAGGGAGAGGGAGAGGGAGAGGGAGGGAGTGGTGTCGGAAAAAGAAAAGGCGTCAGGAATTGAATAGGGAATGCGGAAGTTGGGCTGGCAAGTGACAACTGTAAGCTGGCTCTCTCTCTCTCTCTCTCTCTCTCTCTCTCTCTCTCTCTCTCTCTCTCTCTCTCTCTCTCTCTCTCTCTCTCTCTCGTGTGTGTGTGTGTGTGAAACACCCAGACACTGGGACATACGTAGTATTACACACACACACACACACACACACACACACACACACACACACACACACACACACACACACACTTGTATTTCAAGAACCAGTCCAGCAGAGAGAGAGAGAGAGAGAGAGAGAGAGAGAGAGAGAGAGAGAGAGAGAGAGAGAGAGAGAGCAAGCCATGAGGATAGCAGGATGAGAAATAGGATGATGACAAGGATGGAATACTGTGGACAAAGGCAGTTGGTAATGATTTGGAAGGATATGTGAGGAAGAACTGAAATGACAAGTTCAGCTGTGTTTTCCACAGTGGTAAGGACGCCACGGCCCCAACCCCAGTGGGATGGAATGGGCAGGAGGTATTGGAAAGCACTGAAAATATCTGGAAAAAGACAAAAGTCATGATCTTGATGAAATCTCGCCATGTTTGCCGGAGATGTGGTCATATACGCTTTATAAACTGCTGGAAAGGGTGTTCAGGATGTGGATGGGTGAATGGTTAAACAGCCAAAGGGCGTGGAAGAGGTCTGAAGTCATACCTGTCCCACGTTAGGGGAATGGGGAAAGGAGACAAGACTGTACTGTGTGCTGGCTGGCAAGTATTGGATCAGCGTTCATTTATGTGGATCAGGAAATGCCCAGCGAACCGTCCGTACCCAGCCAGCATTAAGGCAGAACCAGACTATGCCTCTCAGGTTTGGTCACCGCGCTTTGGAAGACACAAAAAAGAGATATTAGAGAAGGTCCAGAGGAAGGGGGGGACAAAAGATGGCCCCAGAGTTTAGTGAGCTAAGGACCCAGGGGGAAAAGGTCTGAGACTTTACATTTCTTTCCACCGTGGAGGAAGGACGAGTCAGGGACGATTTGATCACAGCCCCACGTTATGGTCAGCGGTGACACAAGTTCTTCCAGTGACGTACGGATAGAACAACCACCGAAGAACATAACATGATACATAACAAAGAACTAGTTGTCGAAAGATGTAAATAACTTCTTTTACAGTTACGGGAGTAGTTTACAACGAAGGTGGTGGACAGCGTACTGTAAATTATTTACACCCTTTGTGGCATAGCGACTCCTCTTGTTGTGGGTCGTTAAACATCTTGAACAACCCTTTGCAGTGTGTGTATGTGTGTGTGTGTGTGTGTGTGTGTGTGTTTCCGAGCGGGGACCGAACGAGTGTCCTCGAGTGAACCACGTGAGCCTTGGTTGCACTCTTGACCACCACCAAGAACAGCTTGGGTGATCACTGCATATCTCTGGGTCGCCATACCAGGCTACGGGGTCAGAGAGGGGCCTGGGGACGGACGGGGGCGCTGAGTAATAGGGTCGTCGAAGACTCTTTCCCCGTGTCCCAAAGGAGCCCACCCACCCACCGCGACTCGCCTCCGTAATGGAGCGCAGCCTTGAAGTTCAATGGAACCCCGTGGAAAAGATGCCCCCTGACGGGTCACGTAAGTAACCCCGTGGGAAAGATTCCTCCCTGACGGGTCACGTAAGTAACCCCGTGGGAAAGATTCCTCCCTGACGGGTCACGTAAGTAACCCCGTGGGAAAGATCCCTCCCTGACGGGTCACGTAAGTAACCCCGTGGGAAAGATCCCTCCCTGACGGGTCACGTAAGTAACCCCGTGGGAAAGATCCCTCCCTGACGGGTCACGTAAGTAACCCCGTGGGAAAGATCCCTCCCTGACGGGTCACGTAAGTAACCCCGTGGGAAAGATCCCTCCCTGACGGGTCACGTAAGTAACCCCGTGGAAAAGATCCCTCCCTGACGGGTCACGTAAGTAACTCCGTGGGAAAGATTCCTCCCTCACGGGTCACGTAAGTAACCCCGTGGGAAAGATGCCCCCTGACGGGTCACGTAAGTAACCCCGTGGGAAAGATTCCTCCCTGACGGGTCACGTAAGTAACTTTGGATTGGCCCCGGGGGAAAGCTGTACTTTGGTACCGTGACCCCAGTCATCTGTAGGCCGTTCCTTGTGACCCGGTGACCTGAGGGGAGGGAACGTGACCTGGGGGTAAAGGAGGGCGCTCGGCGGTGGGTTGGAGCGAGCCCCCCGCGCCCCCCGCGCACCCCGCGCCCCCCACTCTCCGGAAATTAATCCCGAGGAAAACTAGTCCCACTGAAGATTCCCCCGAATTGTTCTCGTTTTTCATCTGTCTCCGTTTTCTTCCCATTAATGCCCCCTCCCCACCTCTCTCCCTCTGCTTTTTTTTTTCTTTTTCCTTTGTGAGAGCGAATTCCAAGTGTGTGTGTGTGTGTGTGTGTGGGGAGACGTTGGTCAATATCTCTCCTCCTCTGGGGATATATCATGCATTACCTTCAGTAAATGAAAGCAGTAAATGAGTGATTAAATACATCTGGATGTTCTGACGACTGAAGTCAAGGTGTTTTCTCCACAAAGACCGGTTTAACCACATCAAACTTACTAAAAGACTTTAAACTCTTATATCAGACTCTCCAATAGACTTAGATATTGCTACCAGACTTTCCCAAAGCACTAGTAAACATATGTATCATGTGTAGTCAAAATTAGAAAACGGAAGTCATATTTATGAAGAAAATGAAATTTGATATTTCCAACATTGGTATATACAATAGTATCGTGTATGGTCTTAGATTACCTTAAGGTCTTGAGGAAAGTGGTCAAAGGTAATCACGATTATAATTACTTGATAATGATCATCTTAATTACCCTGGCAGACTATAGGACTAATAATATACCAATACCTAACCAACCAATTCCACATTTTAGACAATCAGAATATATATATATATATATATATATATATATATATATATATATATATATATATATATATATATATATGAGAGTTTTAACCCCAGCTTTGTTTATGTAAAAGTTTTATACTGAAATGAGATCTGACACTTTTAATCTTAATTTTTTACGTCTCATATTTTTAATCACTAATATTTAATATTTTTTGTACCCTCAAAGATGAAAGTGAAATATTTTTGTAAGGCAACAGATGAAACCAAGAATGATTTTTCTAAATGACATTATTCGATATATCTGTTAATCGTAAGTTCAGGACTGACTTTGAATGAATTTGAGGGAATTAATGTAAGCTTAAGGGACTGACTGACTTAGAATTTGAGGGAAAACTAATGTAAGCTTAAGGGACTGACTTAGAATTTGAGGGAAAACTAATGTCAATTCTCGAACCGACTTTTGAATTTGAGGGGAAACTCATGTAATTTCAGGGAGGGAGGGGGGGGCCTGAATATGAGGGGGAAACTAATGTAATATGAATAGCCTAACTTTTCCCCACTAGGGATGGGAACGAACGATATAATATTATAACTCCTGCCCACTGAACCACGAATTTTCGATATTCCGCCCGACTGTCTATTGATGCGTGGCTGGGGGGGGCTGGAGGGGTGGGATGGGGGGGTATATGGGTGACGGAGGGGGATGGTCTGGGTGAGTT
>NC_092225.1:24311442-24403942 GCF_036320965.1 Panulirus ornatus | reverse complement strand
TTGATTCGCGTCTCATTGCGCGTTATACGCCCCCCAATCTCGTCAGCAGTTACGTTAAAAGGCCGGGCGGTCGGCCCTCGCTGGGGAGGGTCGCTCCCCCCTCCCCCCCATGGACATTGATGAATGATGTCGTGTATATAACAGGTTACATGCACGTCTTGTTGACAAGGGGTAGGGTGGTGGTGGTAGGTGAAGGGTGGTGGTAGGAGGTGGTTAATGTATTTAACTAACCGTAGTCTTGTGTAAGGTTACTGCTGCTCCTGCTGTGTTGTGTGGGGGGTGTATTTTTAGCGGCGCATTTTTCCACCTGTTTGATATTTAGAATGAGTGAATTATTTTCTTTCTTTTCTTTTTCTTTCTTTTTTTACACTATAGTTCTTCTCTTTTACACTATAGAGTAGTTCGTTGTAATAGTGTGTGTGTGTGTGTGTGTTTGCGTTGAGTCGTTCGTTATCGAGGTCCTCAAGAGTGAGTACGCGTAGAAAAAGAGATGTGGTTGCCAACTTTACTTCAAAGACCTCCGTTTTGAGAATCAGGTCATGCCGAAGGTATGGCGTTCATCGCTCTCGTACGGGGGTCAGGTCAAAGGTGAAACTCGTGATGTAGTCAGTGTATGTAATCGGTTCACGGAGGAGAGAAGGGAACAGTGTCGTTTTAAGTGGTATATACTTCAGAAACTTTTGAACCTGAACTTTTATTTTTTTACTATTTTTTTCCTCTCTGTGTGCCCGCCAGCTAGCTATTAGTTCACGCTCAAGAAAAAACACCCGAAAAAAAGAAAGACCAGAAAAAAAAATTGGATTTTTTTTTTTATTATCAAGTCTGTGTAGCCTTGAGAAGATGGACTCCCAGGTTCGTGATTATAAAGTCATCGAGAATGTACGCCAAAAGGTCAGAGAGACGCGCAGGACATGTTTGAGTGCTTAGGTCCTCGTTGTTAACGGAATTAATGATAGTGTCAAGGACAAAACAACGTGCGCCTCATTTGCATACACCAGGAGCTACCACCCCACCGCTCGTCCGCCACCCTACGTTTTACCTTGACTGCTTCATCTGCTTCGGTTCAGTCCATTTTGATAGCACGTCCCGCCACGCCAGGACGCCCTTCCGGCCGCCCCCCATATATCACATCAGTTCAGTTCTTTCTATCCCATGCATACCTCTCACCCTTCTGAATATGTGCAGGCCCAGAGTGGTGCACCCAGAAATGGACGGAATGGATCGTACACATAGCCAATTTGAATGTACATTTTCGTATTCTATTGTATTTTCCTCTGTGTACTTGTGGACACCTAGATCGAACCCGTAGACAGCCTGTAGGGCGCGTGGCGCATCCTGGAGGACAACCAGTTCCTGTGTTCCATTAGACTCATATGAGGGTCAGGGGGTGACCTTTGTGCCAGGAAGTACACTGTCCCCAGACTTGGGGGGGGGGGGAGAGAGGAAGGGGTTGATAAATGAATAGAAAGTGAATGTTGATGTCATTTTTACCCCCTCGCTAATTTACTCTCTCTCTCTCTCTCTCTCTCTCTCTCTCTCTCTCTCTCTCTCTCTCTCTCTCTCTCTCTCTCTCTCCAGAGGAAACCAGTACAGGACAAGTAAAAGGGTCACGAAAGTCTTGTCCACAGCTCCCGTTTCGCTCGCCATCCGCCCGGGGAATGATGCACACAGCCACGGTCAGAGGTCAAGGTCACGGACTTAGTTGGTCGTGACGTGGTAGTCGCATCCCCCCCCCCCCCCCCCCGAGATGTCGAACCGTATGGCTCATGGGGTCAAATGGTTCGAGGTCACCGTCGTTTGCGAGTGACCTTGGGGCCATCAAGGTCGCTCCGAGTTGTGGTAATTTACGGGTGGTTTCAGGTGTTGTAGACGCAGCGTATACCCTCCCATCGCTGTGGGTGCGTATACCCTCCCATTGCTGTGGGTAACGCTAGTTCTCTCTCTCTCTCTCTCTCTCTCTCTCTCTCTCTCTCTCTCTCTCTCTCTCTCTCTCTCTCACACACACACACAAACAAACAAACAAACAAACACACACACACCACAACCCAAGCCAGAGCAGAGATTATATATAAAAAAAAAAAGAAATTTACCCAAATTTAAAGAAAAAAATCAACCGATTTTATCTTTTTTTTTCTTCTCGTGTGTGCAGGTCGTGGTGACTGGTTCATAGCCTCTCTCACCCTCCCCACTCCCACATCCCCAGGTGCACCTAGTAACTCGGGTGTGTGTGTGTGTGTGTGTGTGCGCGTGTGTGTGTGTGTGTGTGTATTATATGGCCGTATGTAGCCATGTCATCAGCAGGGTGGTATAGACAGTGGTAGGTCGAAGGTAAGGTGAGGGAGGGAGGTATGGTGGTATGGTGTCAGTCAGCGAGCTGCGGGGGTCTCGTAACGTTCGTCTGTGTGTGTATGTGAGCGTGGAACCACCACCACAACAACAGTAACCCAGGCCGTGCACAATTCTCTTCCTCCCATTTTCTTTGATGACCGGCGGTTACCGTTACAGTCCCGCCTCCCTCAAACCCCCCCTTTCCACCACCCCCTTCCCCCATCACCTCCATCTCCGTCTCCTCCTCCAACCCCAGGCCAACGCTTTCCCCCCCCTCCCCTCTCCCACCCCCCCCTCACCCCCCAGCGCCCCCCCACTCACTCCCCCCCCCACTCACCCCCCCCCCCCCCCCCCCGACTGGGCTGCCCGGGCGAACGGCCGTGTATTGATTTGTTTATGTCCGTCTGTTGACAGGTCGCCTCCTACAGATGGACTTCCACGTATGTTTGTTATTATTTTTGTTGCCTCGTTGGTCGCATTGCCTCCCCCACTCCCTCTTCCTTCCTTCCTCCCCCCACTCCCTCCCCCTTCCCTCCTCCCTCACTCCCTCCCCGTCCCTCCTCCCTCCCTCCCCTCCTCCCACAATCCTCCGGGGAGGGAGGGAAGGAGGGAGAGGACCTATGGACAGCTGGCTCACCACAACAGGGAGTTGTTTATATGCTTTGTTTATCGACTGGCTTACGGTCACATGTTGACTCCCCCCCTTTTTGGGGGGGGTTTGGCCACGTATTGACCTTGTTATGGCCAGGTGTTGACCTTGGTATGGCCACGTATTGACCTTGTTATGGCCAGGTATTGACCTTGCTATGGCCAGGTGTTGACCTTGTTATGGCCAGGTATTGACCTTGTTATGGCCAGGTATTGACCTTGTTATGGCCAGGTATTGACCTTGGTATGGCCAGGTGTTGACCTTGGTATGGCCAGGTATTGACCTTGTTATGGCCACGTATTGACCTTGGTATGGCCAGGTATTGACCTTGTTATGGCCAGGTATTGACCTCTTTATGGTCACGTATTGATCTCTCTGTGGTCATTTATTGACCTTTTATGGACACATAATGACTGACGGGCGTATAATGACCTGTTTATGGCCACACATTGACCTTTTTTCTATGGGCACAGATTGACCTTTGGATGACCATGTATTGACTTAAGACATCATATAAAATGTCAGAGATCAAAGTTAGGTCACTCAAGTCACATGGTTTAAGGGTCTTCAGTCGTAAAAAGTGATAATTGATCCTTTTAGCTCTTGGAGCATAACTGCACGACGCCCCCCCCCCCCCCTCCCCTCCTCCCCTTTTTTTTAGGTCTTTGACCTAAATTTAAAAGGGTCAGGTCAAAGGTCAGGGCGTGTCATAGGCAGGCCTCCTTCCTGGCGAAGCAAGATCGCGTCCTCCTATGTATAGACGTGGCGCACGGCTGTATAAGATATTCAGATCAAACATCATTGCTTATACATCGTAACAAGCCGGCTACGTCTCGTACCCCCAAATGAGGTCAAGAGATTAAGGGTCGATAATGGAACTTGGTATCGGACATGTAACCCAGTTCTCGTCCGTCGTAGTCTGGTAACAAGATAGAACCAGGGACGGTATATACCAAACCACACCACCCACACGTGACTTCTTTTTTTTTTAACTCTTTCGATCAGGGGAGGTCAAAGGTCATCACTTGTTAGAAAAGAAAAAAGAAATATATGAAGAAGATTGTCCTCCGGGTCATGAGTTTGGTCGCCGTTTTGAATGGTTCATATGAGACTTGGGTAGTTATAATGCATCATGAGCGATGCGTTCTCAGGGGTCATGATTACTTCACTAGGTCAAAGGTCAAGGTCACCCTAAAAAAAAAGGGAAAGAACAAAATCTCTCTCTCCTCTTGTGTCAAGTATGTATTCATGGATATTTTTTTTTTTGAGATAGACTTTGACAAAGCAGTACAGGAGTCGGATTTCAGGTACAGGTCTTCTGTAAGTTTAGATTTAGAATTAGTGTGTTTGAATTAGACTTTGACAAAGCAGTACAGGAGTCGGATTTCAGGTACAGGTCTTCTGTAAGTTTAGATTTAGAATTAGTGTGTTTGAATTCAAGACTTTGATGAGGTCGATGGAGGGAATGATTTTTTTATAGGGTTGAACGCGTCACATCTGAATTCTGGTAAAAGGTCATGTCATTTAGAAGCTAGGTCGACCAGAGATAAACCAGGTCACGTCAGGGGGGGCTAATGACTAGATGTATCAGGTCATTTCAGAGGGTCATTAGAATAGAGTAGTTCTGATCAGAAATGATTCACACCAGAAGTAGGTCACTCCAGGAATAGGTCGTGTCAGAGGTGGGTCACATCAGAAGTGGGTCACACAAGGGGTTCTTCACCCTCAGAAATAGGTCACCACGAGTAGGTCACTCCTGGAATAGGTCGTGTGGTGGGTCACGTCAGTACTGGGTCACACAAGGGGTTGTTGACCTCAGAAATAGGTCACACCACAAGTAGGCCACGTCAGGTCACACCAGGTCATACACACACACACACACACACACACACGTTAGATACCACGTCACATGATCACATTCTCACCCCGGGTCACACCGACTTGACCACCTCCCCGTGTCGCAGGTCACATGATCAAACACTGGTCATGTCGTGACGACGTGTCTGTTGCACAGTGCTGCGTGACCTTTGACCTCGTACCGCCTGGCCCTACTTTGCTACAGGGAGTGATCACAGGTGATACAGGAAACTTTGAACCAGTCAGTTCGTCGTGGATGGAGACTCATTAAACATATGACACAGAATTACCATCATGGGTTGGCGTTGAATTAACTTCATTATGTTGGCGTTGAATTAACTTCATTATGTTGGCGTTGAATTAACTTCATTATGTTGGCGTTGAATTAGCTTCATTATGTTGGCGTTGAATTAACTTCATTATGTTGGCGTTGAATTAACTTCATTATGTTGGCGTTGAATTAACTTCATTATGTTGGCGTTGAATTAACTTCATTATGTTGGCGTTGAATTAACTTCATTATGTTGGCGTTGAATTAACTTCATTATGTTGGCGTTGAATTAACTTCATTATGTTGGCGTTGAATTAACTTCATGTGTGTTGTTGATGTTGGCGTTGAAATAGCATCATGCGTTGGCGTTGAAATAACTTCATGTGTGCCGGTGTTTTGCGTTGAATAGGCTTCATGCGTTGGCGTCGAATCTGCCTGACGCACTGGTGATGGTGGTGATGGCGTTGGTGATGTTGGTGGTGATGTTAGTGGTGGTGGTGGTGATGTTGGTGGTGGTGATGTTAGTGTTGTGGTGGTGATGTTAGGTGGTGGTGATGGTGGTGATGGTGATGTTGGTGGTGATGTTGGTGGTGGTGGTGATGGTGATGTTGGTGGTGGTGGTGGTGATGGTGATGTTGGTGGTGGTGATGTTGGTGGTGGTGGTGATCGTGATGGTGGTGATGGTGTGTTGGTGGTGATGTTGGCGTTGGCGATGCAGGAAGGCGAGGGCTCGCCACCGTGATAGGATGTGCTGCTCTGGCAGGTCCCGCATTTGCTGAAGGATCCTCACCTGTGTGGGCTTACCTCGGCCTAGAGTGGCTTGTGTTGCCTCTCTCTCTCTCTCTCTCTCTCTCTCTCTCTCTCTCTCTCTCTCTCTCTCTCTCTCTCTCTCTCTCTCTCTCTCTCTCTCTCTCTCTCTCAAGGGTGTCGAAAGGGGTAGAGTTAACTGACTGTCATCCCAGAGCGTTTCTGAAAGACTTTAAACGAGTTTAAGGTCTCATTGTAAACGACTTTCAACGAGTTTAGGTGTCATTGTGAACGACTTTCAACGAGTTTAGGTCTCATTGTAAACAACTTTAAACGAGTTTAAGGTCTCAGTGTAAACGACGTTAAACGAGTTTAGGTCTCATTGTAAACGACTTTAAACGAGTTTGGGTCTCATTGTAAATGACTTTCAACGAGTGTAAGGTCTCATTGTAAACGACGTTAAACGAGTTTAGGTATCATTGTAAACGACTTTAAACGAGTTTGGGTCTCATTGTAAACCTTCGTCATGACTATAGTTGTATTGCTATTTTGAGTCCCCTATCTCTCAAAGTGGACCAGTGGCTTGACCCTTCCTAGAGCAGGAGAGGTACTCAAAATCTTGAACGAAACAGAAAAGAAAAATCTTGAAATTTACGCCAAGGTCAGCTATACACTTGGAACTGTGTTGTACGGGTGTCTTAACTCAGCAAGGCAAGTGCTGTTATAGGTACTGTATGATACAGCTGTATTCCCTCCTGTATGATACAGGGATTATCTTATTCGGTAATGCACACACGTAACGAGATAACATCACAGGTGACAAGATAGCAACTCACTTCTTGTATCAGTTACCTGGCGACTGCGTAAAACTCTTGGTGAAGGTGTATGATTGTTTTTCAACCGATGGATGTAGTGTTTGATGTTACATGTGGTGGTGTTTGTGTGGGTGTCGAGTCTGCTACCAGAGGTAAGAAGGCCCCCCCCCATAGCTTTGTTCCATTGTCACATTACACACACACGACCTCTTAGCCTACCACACAGACACGTAGCTAACAAATATTTTCCATAACCTTTGTCATCATAATACTTGTTGCCAGTGATTCCTCTCTCTCTCTCTTTCTCTCCCAAGTATCTTCCTCAGTCATCTGCAAAGAAGGAGTTCGTGTGATTGGGAGATTGCAGAAGAAAGTGCGAGGGTTGAAAAAAAAAGGGGGGGGGGAGTAAATAGCTGGGAAAAGTAGAGCAAGAAACTTAAGGAAGAATATATTTTGATATGGAGTAAACAGAGGGAGGAAAATAAGCTAACAGACATGGGAAATTAAGGAGAACAGAGAGTAAGTTAATACACACGAATATGTGTGAAAGTCAGATGAAGCGAGTATTTTAAAGGAGTGGTATGTTGAAGAATTTCAAGAATTGTTAAGAGGACAGGGAGGCTGATGTGGCGTGTTTGGGATTAGGTAGCACGCAGAGTGAGTGAGAGAACGTGGCAAATGGGGGTGGTGGCAAGAGGAAGAGGGAGTGGAAACCCTCGAGCGAAATGAAATGTGGTAAGACGTCAGGAGTGAATGAGATGACAGTTAAGGTTCTCCGTGAAGGGAATGGCGGTGTTGTCGAGTGGTTTAGCCAGGCTGTTTAGCATATGTATGGCCTGAGATGAGGTACCTGAGGATTGGCCGAGTGCCCGTGTCGGGCCTCTGTATAAAGGCAGGGGAGACAAAATACGAAACGGTCTGATTTCTGGTGGTCTGAAACCCACTTTAGAGTGGCCCCCTGGTGAGGTGCATGGGAGAATGGGGGGAGGGGGGGATTGAAATGGAAGTGTGACATGCACAGCGCGGCTTGACTAAGGAGGAACCACTGGCTTCAAGAGAGGTAGAGGCTATATGGACCTGGTCTCTGGGTAAATGGAAGGTTGATTCATGGATGGAGGGGGTTCTCAGAAAGGAGAATTATCGCATTTGCGTCACCCGGAAGGAAGGAGGGTGGTTGATTCCCCAGTGAAGGTGGATCTGCATCAGGGATGTGTGATGTTGCCCTGGCTGTTTGATCTGTTCATGAATGGAGTGGTGAAGGAGGTTATTTTTGTGGGTTTTAAGAAATGAGGCGGGTTTGCTGTATGCGAGGAGTGGGAGTCATGGCAGGTAAATCAGCTGCTGTTTGCGGATGACACAGGTCTGATGGTACACTCCAGAGAAACTAAAGAAAATGGTGACAGTTAGGGAAAATGTGTTAAAAAATGGGGTTAGAAAATTAATGTGAACATGAGTAAAGTGTTCAGGTGGAGTAGAGGAGGTGGAACAGGAGTGTGTCATTGTGTATTTCAATCCTGAGGACATGGAAGAGGTGGAACGCTCTAGTTACACGGAAGTTCGTCACCAGGTGGAAGTGTCACTTGTCGTCACCAGGTGGAAGTGTCACTTGTCGTCACCAGGTGGAAGTGTCACTTGTCGTCACCAGGTGGAAGTGTTACTTGTCGTCACCAGGTGGAAGTGTTACTTGTCGTCACCAGGTGGAAGTGTTACTTGTCATCACCAGGTGGAAGTGTTACTTGTCCTCACCACAACATTACGCTGGAGTGTATGAATCTGTACTTACGTCTGGTAATACAAGGTGTTCTTCTCTCCTTCTCTTCCAGGGTTTGTGCTGACGACGCCCCTAGCAAAACTCACCCCAGCGCCATCCCCGCCCAGGACCCAGCGCGCCAGCAGGGCCCGTTCGCCATAGCCCCAGGACCTGTCGGTGGACCACCACGGGCCCCCCATCACCCCCACCCGAGACCTGGGGAGACCAGGACCCACCGCCATAGTCCCGCTAGGACGTCCCACCTGCCCCAGGACCCGGCCGGGGGCATGGTGCAACACTTGCTACCCGTCCCTCCCTCGGTCTCCGGTGCCAGACCTCGCCTCACCTCGCCCGCCGCCGGGAGCCTCCCTCACCGCATCCTACCACCAGTGGCCCACTAGGTGACTTCACCCACCCAACCCCCCCGGGCGCGTCGCAGGGGGGCGGCCTAGTGGGGTGAGCGCGGGCGTGGCTGGCTGGTCGCGTCCTCAGGATGAGGGTGACCGTACGGGGGGTCCTTGTGGGCGGGAGTGTGGTGGTGCTCCTGACGACGGTGCTCCTCTGGTCACAGTGTCGGCCGCCCGTCCCCCACCTGCCGGTCCTACAGCAGCACGGCAGCAAGCAGCAGCAGCAGCTGCACAGATCGCCCCTGCAGACCACACACCACCAGGTATGTGTACGCGGGTCGTCCACACAGACCGGGTGAGGGAAGGTTACGTACGTCACGTGACGGTGGGAACAGCCCCCCCCCCCCCTCGGCGTCGTCACATGACAGTGGGAACAGTTTAAGGGTTGAGGGGATTTAAGGGATAATAGGATTTAAGGGTTAACAGGATTTAAGGGTTAACAAGATTTAAGGGTTAACAGGATTTAAGGGTTAACAGGATTTAAGGATTAACAGGTTTTAAGGGTTAACAGGCTTTGATGGTTAACATGATTTAAAGGTTAACAGGCTTTAAGGGTTAACATGATTTAAGGATTAACAGGATTTAAGGGTTAACAGGATTTAAGGGTTAACAAGATTTGAGGATAACAGGATTTAAGGGTTAACAGGATTTAAGGATTAACAGGATTTAAGGGTTAACAAGATTTAAGGATTAACAGGATGTAAAGGATAACAAGATTTAAGGATTAACAGGATTTAAGGATTAACAGGATTTAAGGGTTAACAAGATTTAAGGATTAACAGGATTTAAGGGTTAACAAGATTTAAGGATTAACAGGATGTAAAGGATAACAAGATTTAAGGATTAACAGGATTTAAGGATTAACAGGATTTAAGGGTTAACAAGATTTAAGGATTAACAGGATGTAAAGGATAACAAGATTTAAGGATTAACAGGATTTAAGGATTAACAGGATTTAAGGGTTAACAGTGTTTTGTTATGTCTTGTCGTGGGTTTCACTAAGATATTCTTTGCAGTGGAAAGTTTGATCTTTTTCTCAAGACCAAAGGTCATTCCTTAACCCCCCCTGATGACCCTTGTGTGAGATAGCCTCACCTTTGACCTGATTTTTAAGGATAAGGTCGGAGTTCATGCCGTCATGCTCACGGGTCGTGCCGTCGACCTTGAGGGCCGTACCGTCGTGCTAAAGGGGTCGTACCGTCGTGATCAAGGGGTCGTATCGTCGTGATCAAGGGGTCGCACTGTCGTGATCAAGGGTCGTATCGTCGTGATCAAAGTCCGCACTGTCGTGATTAAGGGGTCGTACCTTCGTGATCAAGGGGTCATACCGTGTGATCAAGTTGTCGTACCGTCGTACTCAAGGGTCGTACCGTCGTGCTCAAGGGTCGCACCGTCGTTCTCAAGGGTCGTACCGTCGTGCTCAAGGCCCCTACCGTCGTCCCCAAGGGTCGAACCGTCGTGCTCAAGGGTCGTACCGTCGTGATCAAGGGGTCGTATCCGGTCGCGCCAGCTGCTATAGACGGGTCACGTGCAGACGTGAAGCGTGTGTGGTCTCTGACCCCCAGACCCAGAGACGGGTCTCTGAGACTTGAGTCAGCTCTACATGAAGTGAGCTGAGTCATCCATACGACTGTAGGAGACGCCAGTCACGTACCACCTGGATAGGACAGTGACGGACAGGACATACAGACACTCTCTGTACGGACGTAGGAGGATAGGGGAGGCCTCTGATGTCACTGTCACGGACCAGCAGTACTCTGGAGGGCTGGTAGGATTCACCACGGACCAGCAGGACTCACCACGGACCAGCAGGTCTCACCACGGTCCAGCAGGACTCACCACGGACCAGCAGGACTCACCACGGACCAGCAGGACTTACCACGGACCAGCAGGACTCACCACGGACAAAGCAGGACTCACCATGGACCAGCAGGACTCACTCACCACGGACCATCAGAACTCACCACGGAGCATCAGAACTCACCGCGGACCAAGAGGACTCACCACGGACCAAGAGGACTCACCACGGACCATCAGGACTCACCACGGACCATCAGGACTCGCCGCGGACCATCAGGACTCGCCGCGGACCATCAGCAGGTCTTCACTCACCGCGGACCATACCTCTCAGCCAGGCTATTTCAGTACTAATGACTCCACAGTCACGTGCCAGCCAGCAGTTGAGCTTGTGTGTGTGTGTGTGTGTGTGTGTGTGTGTGTGTGTGTGTGTGTGTGTGTGTGTGTGACCCCCCTCCCCGGCTTGATCTATCAAGTTGTTTATCCCTGCGTTGATGAGGTTCGTCCTGACGCCTTGATGACACCAAGTCATTAGCAGTTGTACTGCGCCAGCCCGGCTCTTCGCGGGCTTCGCTCATGTGTATCTCCTTAATTGTTAATTAGTCATTTTTTTAGCTTCGAGGTCAGACGTAGTGTAGAGGCAGGTTAAGGGTGTATGGAGAACCGGGCCTCGCGACATGCTGCCTTGTGGTAGAGATTGTGGTAGGGGCTGTGATAGAGATTGTGGTAGATCTGTGGTAGGGGCTGTGGTAGATCTGTGGTAGGGGCTGTGGTAGAGATTGTGGTAGATCTGGGGTAGGGGCTGTGGTAGAGATTGTGGTAGGGGCTGTGGTAGAGATTGTGGTAGATCTCGGGTATAGATTGTGGTTAGATCTGGGGTAGAGATTGTGGTTAGATCTGTGATAAGGGCTGTGGTAGACCTGTGGTAGGGGCTGTGTGTGGTAAGGGCGTTTGGCAGGGCTTGACTGGAAGCAACAAGGAGGGGCGAGGAGGGAGGGAGGAACCTGTTTGAGAGGTGGATCCTCCCCTTTAAAGAGAATGGTATGTATTAATGTGTGTTCATGTATCAAACCTGCTCTCTCTCTCTCTCTCTCTCTCTCTCTCTCTCTCTCTCTCTCTCTCTCTCTCTCTCTCTCTCTCTCTCTCTCTCTCTCTCTCTCCACTAGAGAGAGAGAGAGAGAGAGAGAGGTCTGGCCTGGCCCGGCCCTGCACAGCCCTGCTGCCATGGTAGCCGTGCATGAGGAAGGCTCCTTCGTGTCAAGCCTGAGTGCTGGTCCACTCCATCAGCCTGCTCTCCCTCTCTCTCCCTCCCGCTGGTCCACTCCATCACACACCCTACTCCCCTCCCTCTCCCTCTCCCTCCCTCTCCCTCCCTCCCTCTTCCTCCTGATCATGTTACCGTCAAGCGCTCAGTGTGTCATCCGAGGCGATGGCCGGAGGCGTCAGTAACCACACTGCTTTTGAAACGGGTCGTAAATCACCCAGTAACCTGTCCAGAGTCCCTCCTTCTCCTCCTCCTCCTCCTCCTCTTCCTCTTCCTCTTCCTCCTCCTCCTCTTCCTCCTTCTCCTCCTCCTCTTCCTCCTCCTGGGTGGGTGATTGACGAGCCGTCACCAGGACGGGGTGACCTGGTGCGCGAGGTGTGCAGTGATGGCAGGAGGTGACGCTGTCGAACCTGGTGTTTGGACGAAGCATCCACACACGTCTCGGGCGCTCGAGACACCATCCCCCCTCACCCAGGACTCTGGTGTGTGTGTGTGTGTGTGCCTTAACCACAGACAGGAACAACTGTAGAATCCAATTTGCCCTTCGTTAATACGTGATTATAAAGTCTTAACCCGTCTGCTAGCTGTGTGGTATGTACGTAAAATGTCTCTGCGTAGGACTGTGGCATAGCATTATCGTGCGACGAGATCATAGACCCTCTGGCTCTCCTGAAGAGTCCTTAAGGGTTTTTTTTTTCCTTCTTTTTATACGACCGTTGCTACAGTGTCGTGAGGGAGGGAGGCTCTGCTTATCCATCTCTTCAAGCTTGGTTCGTTCCTCCGGGGCTCTGGGCCTCACAGCCTTTCACAAGAAGAGGCCTTAAATGTTGTTTTTGAAAGTGCAGTTTAAGACCGAGTGTCTCCTTACCCTCATAACAAGAGAGGGACCAAAAAAAGAAAAAAGAGTACATATATGATAGTGTAGACGTTTTGAATTGAGTGTACCATTGTTGTTACACTGGAATCAATAGACAGGTCTGTCTCGATTCGATAGATGTTCGTTCAAAAGCATCACTCTCTGTTGGGAAGCCATTCCAAAGTGGGGCCAGATACCTCGTCATAAGATGACAGATGATTGCTGTAAAGAGATAAAGGAAATATTCCATGTATTATGAGAAACTTTAACTTACCTGTTCGTACGTCATATTCAGCTGCCTTGAACTAATGTAGATTACAGGGATTGTGTTAGCCAGTGTTCTCATTGGCTACAGCCGGATTCCTGTAACTACAGAGGGTCAGAAAGTTGTACCAACTTTGCATGACCAGATTAATATGAGAGGGGGGGGGGTCATGCGAGTATAAGCACAATAACTTAAAGCTTGGTGTACGATAACCTAACCTCGATCACTGGGACTTAAGTCTTATGTACGATAATAGCCGTTTGTGTGCGATACTGTAAAAATTCTTAGTAGGATAACTTCACTTATTTTGTACGACAACGTAACTTTTTGAGTACGAGGACTTAAACTCTTTATGTACGATGACTTAATCTCGAGTACGAGCACGTAACTTATGTGCCATAACTTTAACCTTTGTGAGCACGAGGACTTAACTTGTGTACGATAACTTAATCTCCTGAGTACGACTTAACCTTTTTTGAAAAAAAAAAAAAGTTCGATGCCATTCCTTAAATATATTGACTGTAATTTCTTGAATACGATGACACTCCTTGGGTTAAGCGTTGTTGATCGTGCGATTTAGCTGGCTTCACCCCCACAAGCACGATGGCATTCCATCAGTTTGATACGTTAACTCTTGCAGTACGATAATGTCAACTTAACGAAGATAATAATACATTCCCCCCTCCCCCTTGAGACTCAGACGCCAGACGTACGATGACATTCTCTCTCTCTCTCTCTCTCTCTCTCTCTCTCTCTCTCTCTCTCTCTCTCTCTCTCTCTCTCTCTCTCTCTCTCTCTCTCTCTCTCACACACACAAACACACACACACACACACATACACACACACACACACACACACACACACCAGATAATGTCTAGGTGGATTCCAACCCACGTTTCAGTAAGTTCTCACGCCGAAGGGAAAACCAGGGCCGGTGCTCCAGCGAGGCGACCTGGTCAGCACCGGTGGCGGTCAGGGAGTCCCCCAGAGGTCCCAAGAGATCCCAAGAACCCCGGGTTCCCCAGAGGTCCCAAGAATCAGGGGCTCCCAGAGGTTCCAGGGACCAGGGAGGTCATCAGAGATCCCAAGGGGGTGCCCCCAGGGAGCCCAAGGACCAGGGGGTCCCCAGAGATCCCCGAAGGACCAAGTGGAACCCCCCAGAGATCCCCAGGGTATCGTAGGGAGTCCCCAGAGATCCCCAGGGTATCGTAGGGAGTCCCCAGAGATCCCCAGGGTATCGTAGGGAGTCCCCAGAGATCCCCAGGGTATCGTAGGGAGTCCCCAGAGATCCCCAGGGTATCGTAGGGAGTCCCCAGAGATCCCCAAAGGACCAAGTGGAACCCCCCCAGAGATCCCCAGATGACCCAGCCCTGAACCATAACATGTAAGACTCGTTCCTCACATTCTAAACAACATTAAAACCGAGTTTTATATCGAAATTCATCTCTCGTTTCGTTAAAGCTAAACCATCACCAGCCGGGACTTCAGAGGTACATGTTTTCCAACGCACACACACACACACACACACACACACACACACACACACACACACACACACACACACGCATATACTTATTTCTCTGTCTCTATTCTACTCACTCTCTTTTTGACCTCTCTCTCTCTCTCTCTCTCTCTCTCTCTCTCTCTCTCTCTGGGTGGGTGGCTCGGCTGAAGCTTGGGCTGAGTACTGTAGCGCAGACCTTCCTTCCTCACGACCTCACCGCTGGTGCAGTCGTGGGTCGTGTTCTGGAAGACGACCTCCTCCGCCCCTGAGGTGTGCGCGCGCGTGTGTGTGTGTGTGTGGGTCGTGTGTGGGTTGGGGGGGTCGGGTCGACCTGTGCTGATGATGATGATGGTCCAAGGTTCGGATCCCGATATCCGCTAGCAGATGATGCTACAGGACCTTATATATATATATATATATATATATATATATATATATATATATATATATATATATATATATATATATATATTCAGATTCGCTATTTCCCGCGTTAGCGAGGCAGCGCCAAGAACAGACGACTGAGCCCTAGAGGGAATATCCTCACTTGACCCCCTTCTCTGTTCCTTCTTTTGGAAAATTATATATATATATATATATATATATATATATATATATATATATATATATATATATATATATATATAATGGAAAGGGGGGGGGGGGTGTTCTGCACCCTCTCCACCCCCTCCCCTCTATTAAAGGAGAACGAATGGATGGTTGGGAAGAATTACCGAACCATTGTACTGTGGCCATTGTTTCCCCCCCCCCCACCAACCCCCCAACTATTGTGTCTCCCAGACCATATTCCAAAGTGGGCTACCCACAGTCCACCAATACCCCCCTCTACCCTTCCCCCGACACATCTCTCTCTCTCTCTCTCTCTCTCTCTCTCTCTCTCTCTCTCTCTCTCTCTCTCTCTCTCTCTCTCTCTCAATGACACCGGAAATTAAGGGACTTGAGGAGGCTGGCTCGACTCCCAGTGTAAATACAGGAGGCGGGGCGGTATGGGACCCGTGAGAGAGAGAGAGAGAGAGAGAGAGAGAGAGAGAGAGAGAGAGAGAGAGAGAGAGAGAGAGAGAGGGAGAGAGAGAGCTGTTATTAGGTTGTTAAGGGGTACTTTGACCTGTCGTGCGCAGCCCCGAACAGCTTAATTGGTCCTTGAACGACCTGGGGGTAGAGGGCCCGTTTACGATGCTAAGAGACGTCTGTCTGTCTGAATTTATGTAATTGCCTATTGATGATTATCTGATGTTTACAGTTAGGAAAGGCAGGTAGTTCTGCACTCTTGGGTGGGCCCCCGTGTGTGTGTGTGTGTGTGTGTCTGTGTGTGTGTGTGTGTGTGTGTGTGTCTGTGTGTGTCTCTGTGTTTGTGTGTGTAAGGACCAGGTGTACAATGTACGTCAGCAGGTGTGTGTGTGTCTGTGTCTGTGTGTGTCTGTGTCTGTGTCTTTGTGTCTGTGTGTGTAAGGACCAGGTATATATAATGTACGTCAGCAGGTGTGTGTGTGTGTGTGTGTGTGTGTGGCAGGTCTGGTCAGCCTTCCTCACCTAAATTCATTAAGGCTTGAGGGGAAAAATGGCCAGCCAGAACCGCTGGCCACACTGATTTATTTTGGCCCGTTAGGATACGCCTCGCCCCTGACACTTTGTCTCCTCCTCACTGAACAACGATATATGTGTGTGTGTGTGTGTGTGTGTGTGTAAGTTGTATTTGGAAACACACACACACACACACTACACTCGGGTCCCCCTCTATCCTCTCCCGGATTGGCGTATTTCTCGCCTGATTCACAAAGTGTGCGTAGAGTGATTCGTATACCAGTCCTTTGAGCTTTCCAGATCTCGCATCTTCTTAACCTCTGGTTATGTTAATCCTAAATCCCCTACATTGGTTGTATATGATGGGACGACTCCCCACATGGGTCGTATATGATGGGGCGACCCCCCACATGGGTCGTTTATGATGGGACGACCCCCACATGGGTCGTATATGATGGGACGACCCCTGCATGAGTCGTATATGATGGGACGACCCCTGCATGAGTCGTATATGATGGGACGACTCCCCACATGGGTCGTATATGATGGGACGACCCCCACATAGGTCGTATATGATGGGACGACTCCCCACATGGGTCTTATATGATGGGACGACTCCTGCATGGGTCGTATATGATTGGACGACCCTTACATTGGTTGCATATGATGGGACGACCCCCACATGGGTCGTATATGATGGGACGACCCCCACATAGGTCGTATATGATGGCACGACTCCCCGCATGGGTCGTATATGATGGCACGACTCCCCGCATGGGTCGTATATGATGGCACGACCCCCATGATATACATATATGTATCTCACTTGGGTCGTATGGTTCATAACATCCATATAATCAAGATCCTTTAGCAATTGCCTGATGTGAATTGATACGTATGTGATTATGTATCCCATTGTTCGGATACACGTATGTTTATCCTAAATGATTGTTATTAAATCACCAGGGAAATGATACATGTGTGGTAATGTATTACATAATTGTGAGAGGTGTTCATGTAATCATTAATCATTGCTTTCCCAGAGAAGTGATACATAGGAAGAGGTACATAGGAAGTGATGAAGTGATACATAGGAAGTGATGAAGTGATACATAGGAAGAGATACATAGGAAGTGATGAAGTGATACATAGGAAGAGATACATAGGAAGTGATGAAGTGATACATAGGTGTTGATGACCACTTCTTTAAATGATGCATATGTATTACAGGTGGGCGGGGCTGGTGGGGAGGACACATAGGAAGAGATACATAGGAAGTGATGAAGTGATACATAGGAAGAGATACATAGGAAGTGATGAAGTGATACATAGGAAGAGATACATAGGAAGTGATGAAGTGATACATAGGAAGAGATACATAGGAAGTGATGAAGTGATACATAGGAAGAGATACATAGGAAGTGATGAAGTGATACATAGGAAGAGATACATAGGAAGTGATGAAGTGATACATAGGAAGAGATACATAGGAAGTGATGAAGTGATACATAGGAAGAGATACATAGGAAGTGATGAAGTGATACATAGGAAGAGATACATAGGAAGTGATGAAGTGATACATAGGAAGAGATACATAGGAAGTGATGAAGTGATACATAGGAAGAGATACATAGGAAGTGATGAAGTGATACATAGGAAGTGATGCATAGGTGTTGATGACCACTTCTTTAAATGATGCATATGTATTACAGGTGGGCGGGGCTGGTGGGGAGGACACGTATGTGGAGGTGGAGTACAGCGTGGGCGGGGCCTCGGACACACACCACGCCCACGGCCACGCCCAGGAGGTAAGTCTCTCTCTCTCTCTCTCTCACACACACACACACACACACACACACACACACACACACACACACATACGTAAAATGTAGGTAACCCAACAGTATACATATGACATAGCCAGCGACAGTATAACACAACACAGGCTGCATGTATAACACAGCCACCGACAGTATAACACAGCACAAGCTGCATGTATAACACAGCCACCGACAGTATAACACAGTACATGCTGCATGTATAACACAGCACAGGCTGCATGTATAACACAGCACAGGCTGCATGTATAACACAGCCACCGACAGTATAACACAGTACATGCTGCATGTATAACACAGCACAGGCTGCATGTATAACACAGCACAGGCTGCATGTATAACACAGCCACCGACAGTATAACACAGTACATGCTGCATGTATAACACAACCAGCGACAGTATAACACAGCACAGGCTGCATGCATAACACAGCCAGCGACAGCATAACACAGCCACGTTGAAATACGATCCTGTGAATATGACCCCAACTGTTGAGTTTGCGCCACTTGAACGACCCCTTGTTGGCCCCCGTGGTGGTGCAGGAGGGCGAGGGTGTGGCGGAGGGTGGTGGAGCCGGCGGTCAGCGACTGTCGGAGATCACCTGCCTCATCAACCACGAGTCGGAGGTGTCGTGCAAGCGAGATGTGACGGACGTCTACATCCCGTTCTCCTTCATACACTCCTACTTCGAGGTGAGGTCCTCCTCGAGTGTGTCTCTGTGTGTGTGTGTTGGCTGCGTCCTAAGACACTCCTACTTCAAGGTAAGGTCCTCCTCGAGTGTGTGTATGTGTGTGTTGGCTGCGTCCTGAGACACTCCTACTTCGAGGTGAGGTCCTCCTCGAGTGTGTTGACTGCGTCGTAAGACACTCCTACTCCGAGGTGAGTTCCTCCTCGAGTGTGTGTGTTGGCTGCGTCCTGAGACACTCCTACTTCGAGGTAAGGTCGTCCTCGAATGTGTGTGTTGGCTGCGTCCTGAGACACTCCTACTTCAAGGTAAGGTCGTCCTCGAATGTGTTGGCTGCGTCGTAAGACACTCCTACTTCGAGGTGAGGTCGTCCTCGAGTGTGTGTGTTGGCTGCGTCCTAAGACACTCGCACTTCGAGGTAAGGTCGTCCTCGAATGTGTTGGCTGCGTCCTGGGCACTCCTACTTCAAGGTAAGGTCGTCCTCGAATGTGTTGGCTGCGTCGTAAGACACTCATACTTCGAGGTGAGGTCGTCCTCGAGTGTGTGTGTTGGCTGCGTCCTGAGACACTCGCACTTCGAGGTAAGGTCGTCCTCGAATGTGTTGGCTGCGTCCTGGGCACTCCTACGTCGAGGTGAGGTCCTCCTCGAGTGTGTGTGTGTGTGTGTGTGTGTGTCCTGTGTCCTCTGACACGCCAGTGGTGTGGGCCTTTGCCAGACACGCACTTGCGGTTCTTCCTCTTCCCATGTCCCCTCCTGCATAACCTTAAACCAGGTTTGTATAACACGTCTCTCTCCCCCTGCTGATCCAGAAGGTAGGGTGGGCATAGGGCACCTTGCTCTCTATTTACGAACGTTTTTCTTTCATATGTCATGTATAGATACTCAGCCCTGGTGGTAAAAAAGTCTGCCTCAGTGATCCCTCGGTAGGTCGCTGACGAGAGAGAGGAGGATAAGATTGCGGCGTTCGTGAATGGAATCGAAACCTATCGAAGGAAGGATCCGAGGGAAAGATGCATGAGAGATTGAGGAGGCGTGTGTGTGTGTGTGTGTGGTGTTGGGTCCAACAGGCACCTAGTGTTTGGCAGCGAAGGTACTTCGTACGATGCCCATCACTCTTGTGAGATGGCCTGAGGCAGAAGGAGGTGGGGTGAAGGCCACGGAGAACGTAGAGATTGGCCCGTCACCTGAGGCAAGGAAAGAGACGGATCGATATAGACCATTACGCACGAACCAGTCAGCTGGGATCAGATGAGTGTGGTGGAGAGGGGGTTGGGGGATTCCAAAGCTTCAGCTCGTAGGCGTTCGTGTGGAGGTGGGGTTTCACCACAGTGGGAGTACAGTGTCCACTCCTTCTGTGTGTCCCCCTGTGTATGTGTGTGTGTGTCTGTGTGTGTGTGTGTGTGTGTGGACGGTGACGACTCAGGTCCGACAGAAGACGTTAGGTCGTAGTGGAGGTGTGGATGTTATGGTCAGCTGGAAGGCACGGGTTTGGGGAGGGGGGTAGTAGAGTCTGTTAGGGTTGAGGGGGCAACTTTAAAACAGGACACGAAGCCCATTTTACGACGTCGTTTATCACCGAGGGGGATGTGAGGTTGGAGGGGGACAAAGAAGAGAGGGTGTCAAAGCAGACGTCAGGTCAACGGTCAAGATGGCCCGAAATGGAAGTGGTCGCTCAGATCGTGGGACCAAAAAAAAAAAAAAAAAAAAAGTTGAGGGAAATAAAGAGTAGAGTAAATAAGGCTTTTGTTAAAGAAGTAAGTGGTGGCTCCGTGGAGGGGGAGTCTTAGACCTGGCCTTGGGGAGAAGAGGACATTGATTGGTTAGAAACGTTTGAGATGTGTGGTCCGGGAAGTGATGGGGTGGAGGGTGCGCGCTGCCAGAGGAAGAAGAAGAAGAGGAGGAGGAAGAGGAAGAGGAGGAGGAGGAGGGATGATTCTTGAGAAGTTTACAGGTCTAAAGAAGAAGGACGATTGAGGGGGAAAGAGAGAGAGTTAATCTGGCCATGTTTCCGCCAGATGGATTCACGAAAGACATACCTTACTTAACCTCTCCGACACGATGGCACGACCCCATAAGCACGGTCGCACGACTCTCCTCTACGACGGCGCATCCCTCGAGCACGTCAGGACGACCCTTGGGTCTACAAGGGCCTGGCCCTTTGCCCTGTGACCCTTGCAAGGGTCTCAGCCAGATCGAAGGCCCCCCTCCCCCCACAAGAGGAGTCGTACCGTTATCCTCAGAGTGTCGTAGGGTCGTGTTCAGGAGGGGAGGGTCGTAAGGTCGTCTTCAGGGGGGGGTCGTACCGCGAAGTCCAGGAGGAATATGAGGATGAGGAGCGGCGTCGTCTGGCTGAAAGACATTTGACGACGGTCCTTAAGGGAGGAAATCTCATCCGACGACCTACACGACTCGCCCTAGTGTACAACCTCCACTCACCTTCCACGTCCCGTCCCCCCCCCCCCCCCGCTTGTTTTATTTCGGCTCTGTCTCTCTCCCTCTCCCTCCTCCAGGTTTATTAAAACCGCGTCGGCGTTTTATCGCACTCCCGGGGAATACCTGATCTGCCGATCTCCATCTCGCGTAGGGAGGAGGAGTGGAATTATGTATGTATGGAGAGAGAGAGAGAGAGAGAGAGAGAGAGAGAGAGAGAGAGAGAGAGAGAGAGAGAGAGAGAGAGTCAGTCAGTCTCTGGAAGGATATATATATATATATATATATATATATATATATATATATATATATATATATATATATATATATATGTGTGTGTGTGTGTGTGTGTGCGCGACCTTGAGAGGATCAAGAGTCACTCTCATATTTCCTGGTAATGTATTGTTTCCTCCCCAAGCGAGCCGTCGTTTCTAAAAGGTGATCGACCAGCTTACTGGTAGATTTGGGATCAGACCTTCCGTCGGGTCGAGTGATCTCGTCCGTCTTGAGAATCGGGGGTTGGGGTTGGGGCTGGGGTTGGGGCTGGGGTTGGGGCTGGGGGGTTGTGTCAGGAACCCCTATGGGGTGTCTCGACCTCCACTCCCCCTTCTCCTCACGTCAGGTCAAGAAGCATTATTCGTGGCGGCCTGGGGTGAGAGGTGTGGGGTTGTGAAACCAGCCATCGAGAGCCGTGCGCGACCGGCCATGGTGAATTCTTGAAGTGTTGTGTATATACCTCGTGCGTGGGCAGCGTGGTCCCGGCTGCGTCTTTGACGTTCAGCGTCGTGCGTCTGGCCGTGTGGTCTTCGTGTCCCTGAGGTTTTGCGTCGTCGGCAGCAGGCGCGCGGTGGGAGACGGACGGACGGCCCACTGAGCAGCGCCCGGCAGTAGCTAGCTGGGTCTCGTCACCATCATCATCCCCCCCTCTCCCCTCTCCCCTCTCCCCTCTCCCGTTCCCCTCCCCTCCCCTCCCCCCCCAGGACACTCGCTTTATTGCCTCTTCACTCTCCCGACATCACAGATCCTCTCCCCACACACTCCTCGTCCCCTCCCCACACACTCCTCGTCCTCTCCCCACACACTCCTCGTTCTCTCCCTCACACACTCCTCGTTCTCTCCCTCACACACTCCTCGTCCTCTCCCCACACACTCATCGTCCTCTCCCCACACACTCCTCGTCCTCTCCCCACACACTCCTCGTCCTCTCCCCACACACTCATCGTCCTCTCCCCACACACTCCTCGTCCTCTCCCCACACACTCATCGTCCTCTCCCCACACACTCCTCGTCCTCTCCCCACACACTCCTCGTCCTCTCCCCACACACTCATCGTCCTCTCCCCACACACTCCTCGTCCTCTCCCCACACACTCCTCGTCCTCTCCCCACACACTCCTCGTCCCCTCCCCACACACTCCTCGTCCTCTCCCTCACACACTACTCGTCCTCTCCCCACACACTCCTCGTTCTCTCCCTCACACACTCCTCGTTCTCTCCCTCACACACTCCTCGTCCTCTCCCCACACACTCATCGTCCTCTCCCCACACGCTCCTCGTCCTCTCCCTCACACACTCCTCGTCCTCTCCCCACACACTCCTCGTCCTCTCCCCACACACTCCTCGTCCCCTCCCCACACACTCCTAGTCCTCTCCCCCACACACTCCTCGTCCTCTCCCCACACACTCCTCGTTCTCTCCCCCACACACTCCTCGTCCTCTCCCCACACACTCCTCGTCCTCTCCCCACACACTCCTCGTCCTCTCCCCACACACTCCTCGTCCTCTCCCCACACACTCCTCGTCTTCTCCCCACACACTCCTCGTCCTCTCCCCACACACTCCTCGTCCTCTCCCCCACACACTCCTCGTCCTCTCCCCACACACTCCTCGTCCTCTCCCCACACACTCCTCGTCCTCTCCCCACACACTCCTCGTCCTCTCCCCACACACTCCTCGTCCTCTCCCCACACACTCCTCGTCTTCTCCCCACACACTCCTCGTCCTCTCCCCACACACTCCTCGTCCTCTCCCCCACACACTCCTCGTCCTCTCCCCACACACTCCTCGTCCTCTCCCCACACACTCCTCGTCCTCTCCCTCACACACTCTCTGTCCTCTCCCCACACACTCCTCGTCCTCTCCCCCACACACTCCTCGTCCTATCCCCACACACTCCTCGTCCTCTCCCCACACACTCATCGTCCTCTCCCCACACGCTCCTCGTCCTCTCCCCCACACACTCCTCGTCCTCTCCCCACACACTCCTCGTCCTCTCCCCACACACTCCTCGTCCTCTCACCACACACTCCTCATCCTCTCCCTCATACACTCCGGTGTCCTTTCCCCACACGCTCCTCGTCCTCTCCCCACACACTCTTCGTCTTCTCCCCACACACTCCTGTGTCCTCTCCCCACACACTCATCGTCCCCTCCCCACACACTCGTCGTCCTCTCCCTCACACACTCCTCGTCTTATCCCCACACACTTCTGTGTCCTCTCCCCACACACTTCTCGTCCTCTCCCCACACACTCCTCGTCCTCTCCCCACACACTTCTGTGTCCTCTCCCTACACACTTCTGTGTCCTATCCCCACAGACTCCTCGTCCCCTCCCCACACACTCCTCGTCCTCTCCCCACACACTCCTCGTCCTCTCCCCCACACACTTCTGTGTCCTCTCCTCACACACTCCCTGTCCTCTCCTCACACTCTCTCTGTCCTCTCCCCTCACACTCCGTCCCCCCATTACATACGTCCTGAGACTCTCACGTATACTCGCACCTTCCCCCCCCTTCCTTTCACACTCACTCACTCACTCACTCCTCCGCGAAAACGCAAAGAGATTGTAACAGATAACTTATCAATAACATACGATTTGCGTAACCTACCCTTTTGTAAGATGATGTACCCTCACTGTGAAAGTAGTGTCTGTGCCAACTGGGTGTTTGCATCGAGAGCCGCTAGAGGGAGGGTGGTGGGGATGGGGGGGGAGGACCGTAATTGTACGTGTTTGCAATGTTTTGAATCCTTTACCTTGTTGACGTGGCGTAAAACAGCATTGGATCCGACGGCGGAGCACTGCAGGCCTGTGTTAGCGGAGTACCAGACTCTCTTTTCTTTCCGGTAATCTCATTCTTGCCAGACACAAGTTGCTTGCGCGAAGTAAGCTGTCAGGAAAGTGTTTTTTTTCTTTTGTAAGTGATGGTTATAACACAGGAGGAGAGGATGGGTTCTGCAGAGGCATTACACACGGAAGTCAAGGCTGCTGAAGATATGTGATTAGCTTTGCGGTTTGGGTGTTGTGCTTGTTTATCATACACATTTAATCCGCATTTAAACTGGCCGGAACATTTTTTCCTTGATTTTTTTCTTGAAGCAGTATGCCTGGAGATGCTAGTAACGCGAGGTAAGCTCTGGAAGTACCTCATAGGAAAATTATGGTGGTCTGTTGATTGAGGAAAAGAATTTGTAGAAATATGATGGTCTGTTGATTGGGGAAAATGATTTGTTGAATTATGGTGGTCTGTTGATTGAGGAATATGGTTTGTTGAAATATGGTGGTCTGTTGATTGAGGAAAATGATTTGATGAATTATGGTGGTTTGTTTACTGGGGAAAATGATTTGTTGAGTTATGGTGGTCTATTGATTGAGGAAAATGATTCGATGAATTATGGTGGTCTGTTGATTGAGGAAAATGATTTGTTGAATTATGGTGATCCGTTGATTGGGGAAAATGATTTGATAAATTATGGTGGTCTGTTGATAAGGGACTTTGGTTTTTGGTAAATTCCCATTCTCCCTGGAAGAGTTATGAAAAGTGACGTATATTTTGGTGTGCCGTGGCTAGGACCGGAGGGTAAACCAATTGTTCCCCGAGTTACAGACATTACCAACCGCTGTGGTAAATTGCTTTTCGTTCGGCGGGGAAGTGCTTGTCCGGTGCAGTCATAGCTTAAAATAGAAAATGGAAGTGATGGATGCAGTGTTACCCAATGGAGAGGTGAAGGGTAGAGAGATGTGTGTGTGTGGCAGATCACAAAGAATGATACAACTCCAGTTTTAATGGATCATGTCAGCCCAGAAGGAGAGCATACTGTCTCGTGAGTATAAGTGACTTGAGAAGAAAAACTCGCTATTGAGAAATTAAGAAGGAAAAAAAGGAAAATGGGGTTCTGGGTCAGTACTTAAGCACGAGACCGGGGCCACGTCGGCTTGCAGGTGGCAGCCTCGAACAGCCTGGCTGAGCAGAGGAGCAACACGACAGCTCAGGGTCCCCCAGGACCCTGAGCTGTCGTGTGTGTGTGTGTGTGTGTGTGTGTTTTGGGAGGGTTGGATAGGGGTTAGAAGACGTCCGAAATTCAGCTGGCGAAATTCTACAGGTGTAGTAGGTGTGTGGCGAAATTCTACAGGTGTAGCAGGTGTGTGGCGAAATTCTACAGGTGTAGCAGGTGTGTGGATATGCAGGTGCGAAGATATATACAGGTACAGGTGTCGTGTTTGGTTGTGTGTGTATGTGATGATGGTCATAACACAGGAGGAGAAGTCGGGGCAATAAGGGATTTTCATTATACCAGAAGTTAAGACTGACTGTATACTCTGCAGGCAGTGTTCTAACACCCAAAGCATTTATCGTGTCCGTCATGGACCCCCATAGAGGACACAGCTGTGTGGGGTAAACACCTGTGTATACCCAGCCCCCGCCTCCTCCCCGATTCTCTCTTGCTTCGAATATGCTGAGAGAAACAGCCGACGAGTGGACGAAGTTTATTTCTGGACGACAGTACAGGAGTAATGGTTTCCGCGCATTTGGCTACGTCTACCCATCCTTGAATGTGGGAAGGTTATGATAACAGCAGGTTCTGTTTCCCTCCCCCCCCCCCCCCAACAGAGCCTTCTGTTTATATCGCCGTTTGCCAGCCCCTTGGAGGCAGTTCCCTCTTGCTAATTGCCTCGCCATAACATAAATGGAGGAAGGAGCGTGACAAGAGAGTATGACGATTGTTGGCTGGTAAGGTAGCTGGCTAATAATGTCGCTGGGTTGTGTGAGGGGGTCGCTGATTAGTACGGTGGCTGGCTGCTGGTGTACCAGGCTGGTTGGTAGAGTGGCCGGGTCGCTGGTTGAGCCATGGTTACCCAGCTTCTACTAACATGATTACTGGCAGACCAGAATTTCCCCAATGTAGATAGCGAAACGGGTCTGCCTACTGTGTTGCTTCGTATGTCCGGACATTAATACCTTGAGTACGACGGTACGACCCTTGGGTACGACCCTTGAGTGCAAACGTACGAACTTTTAAGAGTACGACGGTACGACCCTGAAGTGCGTCTTGTTCGGAAAACTACTAGAAAAATCTGTTAACCAGACACCAGGATGGATGGTACTGCATAATATGTATCTTACTAATTTTAGTTGTTTATATTGCATATCCCTCGTTTAACTTAGTTTGTGGAGAATAATCCTCGTTCGACTCAGTTTGTGTTTGGAAAGCTCTCACTTTGACTCAATGTTGTCTAAGCTCTGTTGTATCTGCTAGCATCTGTTTAAGCTTAGGGTTCCGTCGTTACTCTAGGACTCCCTTTCTTGGAGCTCCTGCAGCTTCAGGGCCGCGCTACTTCCAGTAGCAGGGAAGTGCAACCTCCTTTGCGTTGAAAAGTGTCTCTCTGACGAGACAGTACCCCCAGTGATACACCATAGGTGACTTTTCACTCACGGTATATCCTCTAGGAGGCGGGATTTGGTGTTATATATATATATATATATATATATATATATATATATATATATATATATATATATATATATATGAAAGGTGAAGCTGAGGAGAGGTGTACATAATCGTCCCATACTGGACCGAGACACGTATACCACTCGCTTTAAATCGCTCACACATGCTATCAAATATTCATGAGTCATGGAGATTTATCTCATATCTGCTGGAGAGGGATTCGAACTCACGCGCCCGACGGCTCCATTCGCTCAAAATAGCGACGCCTGAAGATGTGTGGTGGTGGTGGTGGTGGTCGGCTATTGGGGGTGGAGGGAGAGGTGGGTGTGGGGATGAGGGGGTGTGTGTGTGGAGGCAGGCGCAAGCACCGGGGCTTGTGCCTGACTGCAGTCTTAAATCGATGCTTGCCGTGGCTCTCTCTCTCTCTCTCTCTCTCTCTCTCTCTCTCTCTCTCTCTCTCTCTCTCTCTCTCTCTCTCTCTCAGGGGACCGCCGGGTTATTGCATTAACTCCTTGACATTCCATGTCACGCGATCTCTTGCTTGTCTTCTCCTCCATTCTACGGACCTTCACTCCCTGGGGCATATATAGTTAGTCAAGTGGCGGAAGGATGTCGTAAGGCACTGATTGGTGAATCAGTGATTAGTGTAGAGGAGAGTGTAGATGGCTGCGATGGCTCTCTCTCTCTCTCTCTCTCTCTCTCTCTCTCTCTCTCTCTCTCTCTCTCTCTCTCTCTCTCTCTCCATTTTTCCAGTATTTGTTTAAAGTGCCGTTAATGCTTTTATCTATCATATATATATATATATATATATATATATATATATATATATATATATATATATATATATATATATATATATATATATATATATATCGATTTTCATCATTGTTTATCCAATATTTATCATTTTATGTCATTTCCACACACTTGCTGGATACTCGAGATAATGTCAGCTTGGCTAAAGGATCTCGAAGATCTCCTTTGAGGCTGAAGTCATGGCTTCGAATCCCTGCCCAAACGACCCATCACAGACGCAGGTTCAGCGAGGCCTTGTTGTTGTTGTTGTTACAGCCATACGCTGCGTGGATCTCCTTCCTGGTGGCCAGGATCAAAAGCGTACGCGAACCCTTGTTCTCAAGTATGCACGTGACTGCGTACATAGGTAATAAATTCACGAAGTGAATATAAGCTTCATCGTTACTGTGTATCGAAGTAGGTTAGGTTGCTGGGACTTACGTCTTAAGTACTTCCAGTTTTCACTACCGTGCTGTCCAGTTAGTGTATCTCTGTTCCAGTGGTATTGTAATGTTTGTGCCTCTTACCGTCGCTGGACCACTTGACACAGTATGTCCAGCTTAATTCCAGCTTGCGTCATGTTGTAGTTGAGGGGCGGGATATGGACGGGTAGGGGCGGGACGTGGAACCCGTCTCGCCCATGATGGACGGGTGTACCTGTCCTTTCCCTTTGCCCCCGTGTTGAACACCACCGCCCCTACAATCCCAGGGGATTCCTGGGGTGCCAGGAGATTCGTTCAGCCCGGAACACTCAAGGGCCCAAGCCACCGCAGACTCTTGCCATTTTTTGATGTATTTTTACCTCCACCTTTTAGAAAGGCTCAGGTTTTTATCGTCTTCAGAGGTCGTACCGTCGTGTTCTAGGGTCGTTTCCTCGTGTTCAGGGAGGCGTACCGTCGTGCCACTTACTGCTATGGCTGACTCTGATTACTTTTAGTCTCGGAGCAGCAAAGAGGCCAAAGCCACAGGATGTAATCAAAAGATAAGTTCCTTCTCATGCCACTTACACCTCCGCCGTAAGACCCCAGCCGCCATCCTGGGGGACTTAAGTGGCGTTGATGGCCACTTACCAGGTCCAGGGTAAGTGGCTGCCACTTATCTCAGTAGCGAGGGCAATTTTTTTTTTTTTTTTTACTACTCGAAGGAGGGAGCCACTTTCCTCAGAACATGTTTTCAGTAATTTCCCTAAGCATAGCTGAGGATACTTCCTACCCCAGCTTAGTGCATTGCTTACCCCAGCTTAGGGTACTACTTGCCCCAGTTTAGGGTGAAATTTACCTAGCAAAGGGTGCTATTTACCCCAGTTTGGATTGCTTCTCACTTCAGCTTAGGGTATTAACTACCAACTTAGGTTGGTACGTACAGGATGTAGCTTACCAGCATTTAACTCGCATCAGCTTAGAGTGGTACTTAAAACTATCTGCCTCAGCGTAGGACTTACCCTTATGTACCTCAGCTTATGGTGGTAATTACAACTAAGTACCACAACTTAGGGGAGTACTTTCCACTCTCTACCTCAGCTTAGGGTAGTAATTAGACCATCTACCTCAGCTTAGGATGGTAATTACGACTATCTACCCCAGGTTAGGGTGGTACTTCCCATATGAGCTTAGGGTGGTACATACAGCTCCTTACCTCACCTTTGAGTGGTACCTTGTACATACTTAGGCATAGTGGTACTTACCCCTTACTTACCACAGTATAGAGTGGTACTTAGCTCTGCCAAAACTTAAGGTGATATTTACCCCATTTTACCACAGTTTAGGGTGATATCACTTGATTATTCGTAATACTTACCTTTGATTACCACAGCTTATAGTGGTACTTATCCTTTGCTTACCTCAGTTTAGTAGTAGCAGTTGTCCCAACATACCAAAGCTTAAAGCAGTACTTATCCCTAATACCACAGTACTTACCCATTCTTACCACAGGTTAGATTAGAGGGTTACTCACCCCTATTTACCAGAGCTTAGTTACCCCCTTTTTACAGCTTATGGCGGTGCTTATTATCACTTAGACAATTTTAGGGTGGTACGCTACTTACCACACCTTATGATTACTTACAGTCACCTACCACAGCTTAGAGTGGCACTTACCCTTACTTACCCCACAGCTTTAGGATGGTACTAACAGGTAATATCCATATCTTAGGATGATACTTATCCTTATTTACTGCAGCTTAGGAAGGTACTTACCACTGCCTACTATCCCTACTTACCATGGCTAAGGGTGATGCTTGCCACACCTAAAGGTGGTACGTTTTTCTGCTTAGCCCAGCTCACAGAAGTAGTGTCTGCTTACCATGGCCTAGCACAAGGTGCCAGTGTTCATCCACCTTGGCCTGGCACATGTTGGTAGTGGCCACTTACCTTGGCAGACAGCTGGTAATTGGTTCCTAAGGGAGGCTGGTCTGCCGCTAGTACAGTCTTTGTCTTGGTTTCATGCTCTGCCCCACCCTGCAGGACCCTACTATGTCATGTCTCATCCCTGCCCTTCTCCACCTTACTGGACCCTGTCATGCTACTCCTCATCCCCATCTTGTCCCACTCTGCTGTGCCACCCATATTCTGCCATATCCTTCCATGCCACACTCCACACCACTATGCCCATCTAAAACAACTTTACCACACATCATCCTTTCGATGAAAATGAAAAGAAGTAGTGGATGTTGCCTGTAATTTTTCTTTTCCAGATTTCTTCATGGCACCAGGACTCTGACACCACACATTTTTCTGTGGGTCAGTAGTCTGAAAACTTCTGGCCCTTACACTAAGCCCCTAGGGTTAACTTACAAAACCAATTGGTCAGTGAATGAGACATTCTTTGTCACCATGATAGGCCCTCATAGTCACTGTACTGGATGTTCTTGATCAGTAACCCAAGCTTTGTTGTTTACTATACAGGACCCTCATGGTCACCATGATAGATCCATCGAACAACCTTTGTCTTGCTCATGATACCATGCCCTCTTTTTCACTATATCGGGACTTCTGTTTACTATTCAGGCCACAGATCTCCTTTCCATTGCAACCTACAGACACCTTCCCACCTTCCTCAGCCTTTCCCTTAACCTTCTGGCTTCCCAAGTCTTGGGTCATAATTCGTATTATTAGAGCTTGTCTGATACCTTGGGTAATATTTCTTACTTGCGCCATGGATTGTGGTGTCGAGATAATAGTTGGTTTATTGCGAGCAGTATGGCTGGAGAAGAGCAAGGCAGGAAACTTCTTTTGGTTTCATGCTCATTTTCTTTTTCTTCCAGTTTATTTCTTTTGCTCATTGCTCTCGTCTTATTTTTTTTTGTCTTTCATCTTGCTTCTTTCTTGCTAGAATCCTCCTTTATCTCCCACTTACTCAAACTTTTTCTTTTTCCTCTCATGTTTATTTTCTTTCACCAGCTTCTGAGAAGGAATTGCTTAAGCTTATCCACTTGAGTCATTGTTAATACTAATATGTTTTTTTCTGGTTGTAACCAGCTAAGCTTGTATTCCAGAATGGCATTTTGCTTTCATGTTAATGTAGATAAACATAAAGAAGGTTTATCCCAGTTTTGATCTGGGAGATTTGAATTGCATAACTGTTACCACCTTGATGGTCTCTAGTTGATAGCTTTTTTTTCATTCCATGGATTTTTCCCCTGGTATTGTATAGTTGATTCTAGCATATGCCTTTTTTTTCTTGTCTTGATCACATCTTTCGTGATGCGGCAAATCTTTCCAGATTAGTGTAGTTATGGTGCTGCGCGACCTCCAATATTGTCAGGTAACTAGACAGAACTACACATACTTCCTGAAAGCGTAATTTCATAATCTGGTGCTGGAAGGCTAAAGAATGGTCAGTGACACAGTGAGAACTTACGAATTGTAACAGTATTGTATTTTATTGCTAGTAAGCATTATCAACTGAGGATTTGTAATTATATTGTTGTATTGGTGATGGCCCTCAAACTAGATGATGTATTTGTAATCTTAGAGCTTAATGATGGCTTTCTTTTTCATTAGTTGTTCCTCATATCTGCATGAGTTGCAGTCATTGAAACATGGGTAGGTGGATGAAGCTGTGAAGGTAAGCCCCATAGGAGATAAGAAGAAGCCTTTTGATATATTCTTGATTTATTGATAATTTATGGAATGCAGATGATATCCATTTGCAGCTTGAATTTTTTTATTCTGTTTTTTTCTTTTGAGAATAGAAATGATTTCGTAACCATAATGAGGATTTTTCAAAATGCATTATGTGTATGTCATCTGTAGTGCAAGTTCTTTCATGTGGAGGTTTTAGCATTTGTTCTGACAATGAGCCTTGAATTTGTTATCTCATTGTAGATTATTTTATTAAGAATGTATCAATATCATATGGTTTTGTCTTGCAACCAGTATAACTCAAGATCATATCCTCCTATTGAAAAGATGTGCTCATGGGTTTGAAACTGTTTGTTTTCTAAGCATAACTCAGAGAGCAGCTGCTAGGCAACAGTTTTAAGGAATATGAATAATGATTAAGAAAGTAAGTCATTCATTGAAGTGACCTTAGTGTGTCACAAAGACAGGTCAGGAAAAGAGATGTGTAGTATAACCGTTTATCTTTTTCAGGTTTATGGGCGTGTGGAACAGAAGCCTGATGGAACAGAAGTATTTGAGTGGTCCCACAGTTACAGTCGTGTATATGAGCCACAGGGAGCTTACAACCCCACAGGCACCTTCCTCAACTTTGAGCTCTACAATGTTGAAGCTCGTGAGAGAGTCAAGTGCATTTCTGGCACTGAAGGTAATGATATTATTATTATTATTATTATTATTATTATTATTATTATTATTATTTTCTTTTTTCTTTCAAACTATTCGCCATTTCCCGCGTTAGCGAGGTAGCATTAAGAACAGAGGACTGGGCCTTTGAGGGAACATCCTCACCTGGCCTCCTTCTCTGTTCCTTCTTTTGGAAAATTAAAAAAATAATGAGAGGGGAGGATTTCCAGCCCCCTGCTCCCTCCCCTTTTAGTCGCCTTCCACGACATGCAGGGAATACGTGGGAAGTATTCTTTCTCCCCTATCCCCAGGAATAACCTCTCATATTGGCTAGTATATTTAAAATGTTTTGGCTGTAGTGTATGAAACAAATGAGGGAATGCCTCCACAAACATTGGTTGTATATTTTGCCTCAAAGCAAAGATAGCCAATTCAAGAAGAATGTATATGCCCAAGAACAGTGAACAGAAAAACTGTAAATCCTTCAGTCTTGCAACATGGTATATTATTATTATTATTATTATTTTTCTTTTCTTTCATACTATTCGCCATTTCCCGCCTTAGCGAGGTAGCGTTAAGAACAGAGGACTGGGCCTCTGAGGAAACATCCTCACCCGGCCCCCTTCTCTGTTCCTTCCTTTGGAGAAAAAAAAAAAATAAGACGGGGAAGATTTCCAGCCCCCTGTTCCCTTCCCTTTTAGTCGCCTTCTGCAACATGCAGGGAATACGTGGGAAGTATTCTTTCTCCCCTATCCCCAGGGATAGATTATTATTATTATTATTATTATTATTATTATTATTATTATTATTATTATTGTAGAAGTGTTAGTGGTAATAGTAGCAGAAGTAATGGTTTTGTTATAGATATACAGAAGTAATCATATCAGTTGATAAAAGCATTTCAGATGTAAGTAATTAGCTCCAGAAAGGTAGCCTGTATGAAATACCACAACCAAAATGCATTCTCTGTATATTTAAGAAAAATTGGATTTATTAGTAAGCCTCAAAATATTGACATGTTTAAGTTCATATAGTGCACTTTAGTGTACAGGTAGCTTACTATAAGAGCATCAGAAAGTACTGCTCAAAAAGAAAGGTATTTTTATTCACATTTAGATCTTTGCTTGTGAATCAGTTCAATTGATTTCCTAATTGCCAGATAGTCTTGTTCATTTTCTTTTGTATTTTCATCAGGAGTACCGATATCTACCCAGTGGCAGAGTTCAGGGTACACTTACCCCATCCAGATAGCACAGTTTGGTCTTTCTCATTACTGTAAGCACCTCACTGAAAATTCTCCAGAAAGGTAAGCTAAAATTTCCCTTTTGAGTATGATATATTCTTGACTACTTTTTCAGATAGATATGTAACCATATGCGTAAATACTTTTCAGTTATAAACATTTTTTGCAGTATTCATCATAGATTGCATGATCGTAGTCATTCATGGAAGCATAATGTTAGAGAAAATGTATCAGAATTGTCTTTTCATGTCGTAGCTATAGGTAGAATTGTGTGGGCAAACAAGAGAGCAGTTGTTCGTTGGGAGGTAGACATCATTTTACCTCAAGGAATGAGGTACGTCCACGAGGCTTGATCCTCTTCGACCACCATGAGAGTACCTTTCAGAGAGATTAATGTTGTATGTTATGACAATTTTAATTCTTTGGACAATCCTGAAGCTGGCCCTTCCACTCTTTATCTAAAGGGATTGGGTCTGGCTCATCCCAAAACAAGAACTAGCTTCATTTGTAAGAAAGTTGGACCTGCATTTAGCTTTTTTATGTAAGTGGTTTATGGATGCTGTTACTCAGTGATAGACACCTGGGTTACCCTTGGTTATACATCACTCCACAAGAAGTCTTACTTAATTTCTCCTAATATTTACTTCTTCTTCAACTGTCTCCTTCCTAGAAAGAATCTTTTCACTTTAAGTAAACATTCAGAACAGTTCAGGAAGGTGATCCTTAAACTGGCTGGTTTTCAAGGTTTAGTGACTCAAGTAGCCCTAAAATAAGTACAACCCTAATGCACCACTTCCCTCATAAGATGTTTCAGACTCTTTTGGGGAGTCATCACTGTAGAAGAAGGATCTCAGTTGGATTTTGGAATCTTCATGTTTTTGCTGATGTTTAGAAAAAGTGTAGAGAATGCTCAACAGATGATCTCATACATAATGTTTGCCTTTTGACTCTAAAACAACAACAGGTAGTTAGGTGATCCTTTTTTTTCTTCTTCTTTTAAGATATTCTGAGTAACTGTTGTTTTATTAGCTGAATCAACTGTCTTTTTATTATACATTAATTTTTTTTTATAGAAGGTTGAACTCATTCTACAAAGTTGTATTCATTCCACAGCCAAACCAACATAAAAGGCTTCTCAGTAACATTTACTGTTAGGGCCTCAAGAGATATAAATGGCCTTGAGACATTTGAGTAACTAATATGAGTATTCAAAACAGTGATGAATACATATGTATTTAATTTCATTCTTTTTTCATTTATTTTTTATATTTAGATAGTTCAAGTGCATGTGAGGCACTGAATTGTCAAACAAATTGCTACACAATCTTTCTACATGGTTTCTATGAATTTTGCATTACAGGATAGTGCTTGAGGATGGTGGAGAGCATCAGGGAGCCTGGCAGTTAGAAGGTCTGGGCACCAAAGTTTCTCAAATTTTAGATCCTGCAACCCACACAAATATCCTTAGATTTAAGGCTCCAGGTAGGATAATGCGACCTTATAAGCCTAGAGCTGAATATTAATGTTGCAGTAATCACTTTCTGTTAATTTTGGAAGTTTTTTGTTTGCTGTAGACAGTAGTAGTAGTAAAGATTTAAGAATTCTTTGCTTATGGTATATGGATGTTTTAGTTTTTCATATTGGTCATTGTTGGTATTGACATGACAGTTTGTTTTGGGCCAGGGGTGACGAGAGTAGTACCATCAGATCAGAGGCTTCCATCAATATAAGATATGCTTTTCCTTTCAGGTATTGTATTTGCACTGTCACCTATGGTTTGATATATTATTCTGAAAATACATCATAGAAGGATGTGTGTATGCATGCTTAACCATTCTTTGATGTTGTTCCGGTAGCTTATGGATTCTGAAACAGCAGATTAATCTTGCTTTGATTGGAACTTGAATCACTAATTCATGAGTGTTTGCCACATATTTCTCATTTTATAAATGTATACAGTACATAATTGCTATATTACAATGCATATCAAGCCATAATAGTTCAGTGCTGACTTCATTTAATTGTTTTAAGTGCTACCTGTTATCTGTTAGATTTGATTGGCATTTTCTTTCAAAATCATTATTAACATAAATTTTTCAACAGTTACAAATCTTCTTGGCATCCTGGTGCAGTAAAACTCCATTTTCAAGGTGCATCACAACTAGCTTTAGAAAATACTTGAATTTGTTTTGGAATGATAGTGTACTGTTGTTATAATGTGTTAACACTGGCAGAGTATAAATTGGCCTTGATCATTTATTCCAAGATAATGAAAAGGCAGTTGTAGGTAGGGCTATGAACATAATGTAAAAATTTGGGTTTGATTAATGAAAAGGTAAGTAAAACTCACTGAAATCAACTGAACCTATGAAAAGTTTACAAACTTTCCCAAGCAGCAGAGATTTATCCAAATTTCAGTCGTTTTTACGTTTTATCCTGTGCAACATTTAATGATAAAAATTTTTTGCTGAACAGTTTTATTCATTCATTGCATGTAACTACTTCCAGCAAAGTATCTTTACCACATGGGTTACAGGTGATCACATTTAGTGATTATTGTTCACCATGTGGTGGGGCACAGGGGAGGACATTAATGTTAAGTATATGAGAGTAATGTCGAAAATGAAGTTAGGTCTTGGTTAGTAGGGGTGTTAAGGTGTGATGTACATAGGTTTTGTTTATTTCTAGAAATTTTTACAAACTTTTCATCAATCAACCCAACATTTTTCCTGATTTTCTTTAGCATTTCCCACTATAAGCACTTTTATTATTTTGGAAAAAAGAAAGATTACCCAAATCATGGTCTGCTGGTCTTCTGTTCTCTACTCACTGAGCTTTCATTGCAAAATGAAATGAGGGACTTCACAAATTTTACTCCAGGTTCCTTTAATTTTGCAATTTTATGTCTCTGCCAGGGGTATAGATGTCTTCAGGCTGTTGGTTTCTAAATGTATACAAAGTTCATTTAGCAATACTTTTAGTTTTTATTTCAGATAATTTCTAACATTTTCATGGCATTAAAACCTTTATGAATAGTTCATTTTTAAGTGCAATTCCATTGCATGGGTGAACTTTTGTAGAAATCATACCAGCATATGGTTGTAATGCATTTTCATAATTGATATGATTAGTGATGAAATCTATCCTGGTGAATTTTGGTATAATTTTAGCACAGCAGTTAGTCCATACTAGATATCAGTTACTGGTGAAGGTGCATACCATGACTTTCACAGTTACTTAAAATATACTGACAAAATATACCGACAAACATTACTGGAGAGATGCAAATTTTTTTTCAAAGCATGATTTCAGATTCATTAGCAAAACCTTCAAAAAGTAGAATTCACCAGATGTCATTACCTCTTTTGAAAAATTTTCATTTTTCATTTTCAACACAGGCTTAGAATGAGTAAGGACTGATTGCCAGTAAAGCTTTGCTTCAAATTTCTCACTTCATAATTCAGAGTTCATTGGACGATTGCTGTCTTGTTTCTGTGATTTAGTTGAGAGTTTCTTTTAACCTTATATTTCTTCACTATGATAATACTAGAATATCACTGTAATTACATGAAAAGTGATGCAGAAAAGCATGAAAGTATTCAACGTTATTCTGACAACTGTGTTAGTGTTTTATTGTAACAAGTACATCACATGTTATTACTATGATCACGAGTATGACCACTACATAATTTATCAAAGAACTGGCTTTTTTGTTCCTGATCATGTCATCACATAGGATGAGTAGTTATATGTCAACCAAAAGTATATGGTCTGTGAGTGCAGTACACAGAATTTATACCTGATAGCAAACTAATGATCACATGACTACTTTGTTTTCTTGAGTGAAATAAGTCCCATTCAATACTCCTGTAATTGGAAACATCAAACAAGGCTAGAAGTCTTAGTTGAAGTTTTAATCACAAAACAAATGTGTTTCCTTAGCAAATGACAGCTTGAGCTTCTTGGACATGCATGTCAGCAGTTGATTTATTCACATCTACATTAATTAATGTAAGAATAAGAACTGTCATTTGTGGATTTCCTAATTCAGACTTTGCAGAATCGGTGCTTGTGACTCCTCAAAAGAGAACAGATGCAGATCTTTTATGAAGATGTTCCCATATCTAAGATAAGATGTTTCTATGACCCTAGGAAGTGTAAGCTGTATTGTAATATTCTCTCTCAGCATTTTTAAAAGTAGTTTTAAAGCTTATGAAAGCAAAGCTTTTATATATTTTATTTGAAGAAATAACCAGCAAGATTGAGTGCTTCTGTGAGATAAAAGAAATAAACATAAATCAGGAATAAGTTTATTTTGAATTTAACACGTTAAACTGTTTAGGGCAATTATTTATAGAATTTTACATATTCTTGATGTCAAAGAGCTTGGTCATAGTTTGTGTAAATTTATCGTAGGAACAGGTATAATGAGACTGAGACTGTTTTGAAGGAAGAACTCCCTTTAGAAACCTACGTGTTAACAATTTTAGAAGAGGACCATAAGGGTTATTAGTTCAAAGTCTTAGTGTTGTAGGTAATGCTATCATCACCAGATGTAGTAGCTGTGCCTTTTTTGAGAACAGCAAAAAAGTTCAGAGAGGATGATGGGCAGCTATCATGAAGGCTAAGATCACTTCAAGAAATTTCAGTACCCAAGTTTCTGGTGATTATTATGTTGGTTAGATGCTATTGTATATTGTGTGTGAGGCTTTATACAGAAGACGGTTTAACATATTGGTCAAGGAGCATGTTGGAATATTCAAACGAAAAGGAAAATTTGATTTGGAGATCATTTTAGTTGTATTCCCCACATGGAAAGTTAAGGTGTTGTGATTAAGGACATACAGATATTGATCTCTGCGAGAGTTTCTTGACGTTTTTTCAAGCTTTTTATTTTTCCTATATTATATGCTTAACGACTGTTGGAAGCAATCACCTATTCGTAACATCCTGTATTGCTCAGCAGTGATAATTATTTATAGTTGAAAGTTGTGGGTCTGATTCATTGTTGTTTTTTGTACAGGAGCGGGAAGCAAATTTCACCCATGTTCTTCCATCATGGCAATCAAATCTTTATACATACCATTCATGTATGTGATATTTGAAGTGAAGTTTAGGGTTTTCAGGGATATAGTATTTACATTCTTTCTTCCATAATATGTAGGTGTTTCCTCTGAAACTGCATAACAGCTGCACATGGCAGAATACTGTAATCACTGAGGAGTTCAGATGTAGTAGAGCCATAAACAGACTAAGCAACCCCTAGAAACACAACCCTTGGTATAAACGAGGGACACCTGTATTGAACAATGTTACTACTGTGAGACTTGACATTGCATTTTTTTCACCTGCTTGCTGTAATTTAAGGTGTACAGTGAAGTGTGAGTCCATAGATGCTGGCTCTCAACACTCTCTTTAGTATGGCAACACTGGAATTGCATAATAGTTATAGGTGTTTCTCTTTAATGTTAATGAAACAATAGGATACAGTTCTTCCCAGTCCCTGTTAAAGTGATACATTTGACAGATACTCTTAATAAGTCCATTCAGGCTAGCATAAAAGGGTCGACATATCGTTTGTGGAACATGGACATATTGAACTGCTGACATTAGGTGGTGCATAAATCCAGTACATTGACATATAAGCCATGTGTGCTACTTTTTATGATTATTCTCAGTCTTTCAGCTCCATTCTTGCAATAATTCTCACCTTTGTCATATTTTGTTTAGATACTTTTTTATTGTATCATTAATGATTATTCATTTATCCAAACACCTGATAATGACGTTGAAATAAATTGCAAAATCTTGTCTAAAAGATTTTTTATCACCTGCCTTTGCTGTCCTCTTCATATTCTTGTCTTGTCATATGTAATCAGTAGATATTGATTTCTTATATAATCAGTAAATATTGATATGGAGGAAATGATTTGCAGAAGACACCAACTATAAATGGGAATTTTTTAAGCAACACGTAGTAGTTGGTAGGCCGCCACTGACCAGGGAGGTATATTATCAGTACTACCCACTTGGGTATTGGGAGGGTTAGTGATAGCTGTGTATTGAGTCAGCACTTCAGTGGTTGTCAAGTTGCTCCCTTCTCTCCCAGGTAGCTGTCTTTTTTTCTGCCTCACACACACAAGGACTGCTGACATTCTGTCCACAAACATACAATCTCCATTTCTTACACATAACACCTGACTCACACAACTCATTCTTTGTCACTCTAGATTTTCCCGTGGTCAATGCTATGCACATTAGTTAGAAGTAGTTGGTAGGTGCCTCTCGAAACACTGCAGTTGAGTTACCCTCTGCCAGTGGCTTGTAAGGGTGAGGCAATAAAGGCTAAGAAACAGCACTGTAGTTTACCTGCTATGGAAACTCTTTTGCCATGGCCACCCCCATGAAGGAGTTCCTGAAGAGAATAGGCATCAGGGATATAGTTAGATAGGTAGATATTTAGAACAGGTAGATTATGATCAAGAAGACCCACGTGAGTGCTAAGATCCTACTTGCCCCTGGTTGTGAACCTCTGCTGTCAGGGAACATTATGATATATCTGTTAATCACAGGCTGAACAGAGTCAGAATAACTGTTGCAGAGCTCTTGGTTAGCTATTTTAAGGACTGAAGTCATGGCAGAAAGAGAGCTGTTAAAAGTAGGAGTGCTACTCAGGTACCATCAGTTGTAGGCTCATACACTGGAGTCTTTAAACTAATTTTGATAACTTCCACTAAGAATTTTGCCCAGGTGGTTAGACTTGGTTGTATGAAGTTAATTTGGATGAGCCTTCCAGTAGATAAGAATTTTTCAATGATGACCACAGCATTTGGCTTCCATGATCATTGCCAGGCAATCTTTCTCCTGCTTACCTATACTTATAACTTTAACCCCATGATTTAATTCTTAACTGTATAGATAAGATTGAAGCATGTGATTGTGCTTATTGAACTCATGAATATCTGCTGTATCTTGATAGTCTACTTTTTTACCAAGAATCGGAAAACATTTGTCATGCATCATCGTCCTTATTCATTGGTCAGTATACTGATGCATATTCCTACCTCATAAGAATACTTCTCCAGAGTTAGGTACTTTTTTTATATATCACTATTTCATTGTCCTCATCATTTTCACTGCAATTGAATTATTAGGTTGTGCTCTCTCTCATGATATGCACTACCTTTCCTTCAATAGAATCGTCCTCGAAGGGTGGAGCAACACTGCAGCTTGCAGAAGTTCCCACACAAAATATGCTAGTCTTGAATCTCAATCTTCTCTTACATGGGAATGCGAGCTTCTCTGTTACTGTTGAATTTAAGGACAAGAGGATAGAGTTGGTAACAATTCACTACATCCGTTCTGAGAGATTACTTCAGGTCAAGGTACATTTACCATTTTCCTAAAATTATTTTGTCATTCTTTAGTTCGCTATGTGAGAAGCAGTGTGATACATACTCATAGTGTATGATATTTTCAGTTTGTCTGCTTTTAGAATCCTTGTATTATATATTCTTGAAGTACATCAGAGTTACATACTCTATCTGTTCTTTCTTAATCACCTGTGGTGGGATTTATGTGTAATTCATTTTGCATATTCATAGTAGTTCAGAGCATGAAATTTTTGCAGCATGTCTTGCTAATGAAGAAGCTTATAAATATGTTAAGCTCATGCCAGGTCTGCCCTAGCTCCATGTATAAATGAAATTTGCAAGATATGATGTATGCATTTTCTATAATTTTCATTTCTGTAACATATAAGCATGTCCCTTAATTGAAAAGGTTAAAGCTTATTTTTTTTTCCTGTTGTCTATGCTTAAATGCCAAACTTCATTGTTTTACAACTCTTTTGTTTGATTTTGCTCAGTATTCTGGAAAACTTTTAAAGACTGCAGCAAAATGCTCTCCCATTTAGGTTCAAAATATGATAGAGTCTTGATTTTGCTTCTTTGTCTCACTGAAGGAATAGATATGTGAAAATGTTAATCAAATCTCTGTTTGCCTTTTTCATACATTTGTGTGGCTAGGATCGCCAAATATATTATGGTCTTGGAAAGCAGTCAGGGTGGCAGCGTATTACTCGCAACCTTCTTATTGATGTTCATAAGGGAGCAAGCTCTTCTCCTGCTCTGCGCAAGAAATTTAAGAAGGTAGGATTTAAGTTGTTTTGTAGTAGTTGTCCATATTTTTTATGTTATTTGGATTTTTTAGTTTTATAATATCTAGAAGTGTATGGGACAGTGTTGTAATCCTTAACCTTTAACTGATGTTCATGTCTAGAAAATTCCTCTTGCTCTGGAAAAAAAAGTTGCCTTTATGATATGATTGATTAGTGTTCAGAAGTAAAAGTAGATATACAAAATATTATTTTATTAGTGTTGGCCTAGGCTACTAGAGGTAGTGTGAATGATGTGTTTGACAGCTCTTGGTAAGTCAGAATAATATACAAACACATTTAGAAACACTGATATTGTGTTTGACAGCTCTTGGTAAGTGAGAATAATATACGAACACATTTAGAAACACTAATACTCATGATGAGGGAGATTAAGTGGCAGTTGTTGGGAGGATATTGAAAAATACATTTCTTAATTTTTACTAAACTCTTTGTTGTTATTGAACTTTACTTGCATATAGGTATGCTGGGAGTGAAAAGCCACCTTTGAGAAGGTATATCACTGTCTGTGGATGAAAAGGAACACAGTCTCATTGAGGAATTTCTCACTCCAAATGAGTCAATCATTCCTTGCTGCTTAGTTTAGCACAGCCTTGAAGCTGTGAAAACCTACTAAAAAGCATCTTGGCTTATGTGATTAGATTTAAAGAAATTGCTGAACTCTCTACTCTTATCACACACAGTCTTATTTCATACACAGGTAGAGAATAGCTTGAATGTAAGTAGAAATAGTACACCTTGCATACTACAAATAAGTGTGAGTACATCAAGTGGCTCCCTTAGGGGCTGGTCAGGTACCTGGCATAAGTTCGAGTGTGTGTTTGTGTATGCATACATACACAGGAGTAAAGACATGGCACATATATATAGAAGGTTAAGAGATGGGGCAACACAAGTGTAAACCTCTCCACATGACATACAGATAGTAATCCCATTTGAGAAGATCATTGAAGTTGTTCTTTCTTTGGTGATTTTCTAGCGCGTTTCCGTCATTTGTTACCAGTGTCATCAGTTATCCAAGGATTACATGGAAAGAAAATTTGGTGTATTTGTACATAATTTCTTCCTCAGCTACAAGTTTAGTGGGGTTGCTTCCCTTGTAGGTCTCCCTTTTCTGTACATAACCTGCTAAACTTACTCTGTAAATCACTTATTTCTTCACATTTTTCATGTTAGACTAAGCAACTAACACATATCAAAAGTGTTCCTCCTAAAATCTATAGTCATCCAGCAATCTCTGTAATTCTTTGAAGTCACCATGTAATCATGTGTGAATAGCCATGCACTTCTAGTGATGTGGTAGGGTATTGAGGAGAGCAGAAGAGACTTCTGTAAGTTATTAATGGTACAGTAATTCAGCAGATATTTAAGCATAATCCCAAAAAGGTAGCACATCATTTGTTTAGATTTCCATCCTTAGAAAAATTCTATTGATTAGTAAGCTTAGGAGTTTGACTTCAGTTTTCAATCATGTAAGCAGAGGAGTTTGATACAACATTTGGTCTTGCACAAGCTCTGCAGAATGCAATATCTTACAAAGATTTTATAAGGCTGTATCAGAGAAATTGATATTTTGATTCATATGCAATCCAGCAGTTGAATTTATCATGTAGAAGGTAATGCCACAGTGAGGTGGTTATTTGGACCCCTACTACCTTTGATTGACTTAGAATACATTGGTTAACACCATTGTATGTGTATTTCATTTGGTTTTTGGTAATATGGAGGTAGAATTTCTTTAGTTCATGTAGTTAGGACACTTGTGATAATTAAGTTGATAAGTTAGTTGTAGACTTATTGTTTTTATAATCCTACTATTGAGTATGAAAGTTTACATAAAGTTATATCAGAGTAACCCAATATTGAGTTTTGTTTCTCATTAAGAATTAGGGCAAAAAAGAGAAGAAAAAGAAGCAGTGAGATGGAAACACAGTTAACAATAATAGAACCCCCAACTAATGGTTGAATGGATATGTCTTGAAATATTTGATGGTAGGAAAAGTCTCAGCAAATACATTTGGTCAGTCTGTGTAATATATTCAGTATGATTATTTGAATGTATAATTTTTATGCAGGTCTCAAGATCCAAACTAAGGGTCATGTCCCTCTCATTGAATGGGGAGGGAAGTGTAAGCAACATTACGCTAGCATCAGCTGAACATTTACACCACTTCTATGATGCTGCTAACTGGCTTCTGAAACATCAGGATGAGCATGGGGGTTGGTCCATTCCAGTTCCACGAAAGGTAATTCATTTGTAAGATTAACTGTAGTAGAGTCATGAATTATTCTGTTGACATTACTAAGGGCATTGAGAGCCAGCAGGGGTAGAGTAATTAAGAATTGAATGAAGAGATAGCAATAGCATGTGTAAAGAGACAAAGTGTAGAAAACAAAATATTTCCATAAATATGTGTGATTTTCTCACTCCCTCTGTTTAAGAAGAAAAGTAAAGATCAGTGACAATGAGAAAATTAATGTCAGTTTTGTAGTTTGTTTATTCTTTATATGACATCCTTGAGTACACCTCCATAATGATTACTGAAATCTCATTTTATTGCAGGTCATCAGTGGGGTGCTAGAACTTGGTGCTGGTTGGTATTCTGCTATGGCTCAGGGCCAGGCAATGTCTCTTCTTGTTCGAGCTACGCATCATTCTGGTGATTCCCGATATCTGAAAGCTGCCATACGAGCCACTGCACTATTTTCTGTTAATGCAACTCATGGTAAAGACTCTCTTCTTTAGATTAGTGCTGTTACTCAGGGTAGCCACCTTAATCAAGAATCTTCTTTATGAGAACATTAGTGGTAGGCAGCCACCAACTAGGGAGGTATATTACTGGTACTACCTACCTGGTTATTGGAAGGATTACTGACAGCTGCATAGTGAGCCAGCACTTCAGTGGTTGTCAAGTTGCTCTTCTCAGACTCAGGTAGCTGTCTTTTCTCTCTACCTCACCCTCATGTGGACTGCTGGCATTCTGTCCACAAACTACAATCTCTCCTTTTAACACATAATATTTGACAACATTTAACTCACACAACTCAGTCTTCATAACTGTATTTTCCTGTGGTGAGCACTGTGTGCTGGCCCAGCCTTTTGGCATGATGGTATGGGGGAAAGAATACTTTCCACGTTTTCCTAGCATGCCATAGAAGGCGACTAAAAGGGGAGGGAGCAGGAGGCTGGAAATCCTCCCCTTCCCGATTTTTACTTTTTCAAAAAAAGGAACAGAGAAGGGGGCCAAGTGAGGATATTCCCTCAAAGGCTCAGTCCTCTGTTCTTAATGCTACCTTGCTGATGCCTTTTCCCATGATAAAAGGTAGTACTAGTTACAAATGAAGAATGGCTGCATTCGCTCACATCCATTTTCTTGCTGTCTTTGGCAATGCGCCAAAACCACAGCCATCTATCCACAACCAGACCAGAGAGACCTTACATTTTTAAGGCAATCCTAAATATAGTAAAGAGTTTGAATATTAATTTATGAATACATCATTGTTATCACCTGGCAAGTTACTGCATTGTATGGGTGCCATGATAAATTAGTGTGCAATGTAACAAGGATTTTATGTAATTTTTTGGACAAGAAACTGATTGAGGAAGAGCTAATAGAGCAGATTTGAAAGTAGAGAAATATGTAGTTGGGTCTTGAGCATATGACTGAAATGGGTTATTTGTTGAAAAGATAATAACATTGGTAAAATCAAGGAAGAAGGAAAGAGACTGGACAGAACCACAATAAACTCCATTGTTGACAAGGAAAGAATGGGAGGATGAGCTTTCAACAGATACAAACTCCACTGTTGACAAGGACAAAGAGAGGATGAGCTTTCAACAGATACTGAAATGGACTATTGAGAAAGCTAGACGTAAGGGAATAGAGTGAGGGAGGAAAGAAAGAAAAATTAATTGAGCTTAAAGACCCATGTCATACTCTATCAGAAGCATTTGAGTTAAAAATGGGTACAACGCAATATTCACCATTGCAAGCCGAGGAGATGCTTAAGACTATGGAAATTTAGAAGTTAAAGCATTAAGCCTATAGTTGGAAGGGTAAGAATGGTCACCCTTCTTTAAAAAAGGCTCTACCAATGCATGTTTCTGAGATGAGGGGAAAAGTTTTGCTTTAAGACCAAAGTAAAACACGCAAAAAATGGGTACAACGCAAGATTCACCGTTGCAAGCCGAGGAGATGCTTAAGACTATGGAAATTTAGAAGTTAAAGCATTAGGCCTATAGTTGGAAGGGTAAGAATGGTCACCCTTCTTTAAAAAAGGCTCTACCAATGCATGTTTCTGAGATGAGGGGAAAAGTTTTGCTTTAAGACCAAAGTAAAACAGGCTATCATAGACATGAGTTCTAAGGCACATGTCTTCAAAACATGCACCCAAAGAGGGAAGTTCTATTTTGATTGTACTAAAAGAACTTATGGCAACGGCCATGAATAAAAGGTGCATCAGGGGTTAGGGGATGTTGTAATCATCCTGCATGGAGGTAGAAGAGAAGGAGGGAATGAAAAAGTGGCTTCCTCTGTAGAAGAAACAGCAGGAGTAGTATTGGTATGGAAATACAGTACAATACAATCCAATATTTTCATGAAGACCGTGAATAAAGAAAAGAGAAGCTATAACCCATCATTTAGTTACATACTTTTTGAATCAGGGGTGACATGGAGCACATAAGTAATAACTCATCTCACATAAGAATGATACTAGAGTTGTTGTAAACATTTACATTAAAAAATTATATTTTCCTTAATCTTCCAGGTAGATTTAGACAACTTCATGCATTTCTAGGTTGTCAGTACTAAATGCTTTTGGTAGTTTTGGGTATATCAGGATTTCTTGCTAGTACTAGGAGGAGGTTTTATTATCATAAACCTCTTACCATAGATAAATAAATACTACCATCATATGAGTAGAATTAATTAAGAAATAAAAGCCTCATACTGTTGATGCTACATTAGCTTTCTTGACATATCGTGGTATCCCAGTGCCCTAAGATTTGCTCATACTTTTGTTTTTCAGATTGACTGGGACAGTTGCACAAGGTTTTAATTCAGTACATATAATGAACCACATAGTTATTGTAATGTATGCATACTATCATAAAATGTTTAACCCCCAGGTGGTGTGCGTACATATTTCCCTGGAGGATATGTGTGGTATGAAGAATACCCAACGAACCCCTCACTTTTTGTGCTGAATGGGTTTATCTACAGTCTTCTGGGTCTTTATGATCTCAAAGAATTCTCGTAAGTATGCATTTAATGTTGAATATAAAGATTTTGGGTAGATGATTAGGTTAACCCATTTATTTGTCAGACTTATAGCTGTGTGCTCAAACACATGATTTTTAGGAATCCTCCTGAAGTAGATTAGTTGATGCAGTGAAACATCTTTAGTATAGTATGGTTGGGAACAGGGAATTGCTGAAAATAAATTTTTTTTTAAAGTACAGATATTGAACATATCCAAGGATTCTGATGGTTTAGCAAAATATGAAGTTTAGAAATGCAAGCTAATTTTGTTAATAAAGTGCAGTCATGCAAATCACAGCTCTCATATATTACAGGGGCTTCTTTTTAATGTATTTGATGCATTCCAGAAAACTTACTCAAAATGAAGTCTTTTAAACAATGTGAACTTAACCAAAGACTTAATTTTGTGAGAAATTTTATAAGATGGAGATATGTTCCTGAGGAATATTTCTGGATGCTTTTTCTCTCATTGTCAGAAGTGCAGGGAATGAGGAGAACAGGGAGACCAAATAGGAGATAGAAGGATATAGTTAAAAGATTTTGAGTGAGTGGGGCCTGAACATGTAGCAGAGTGAAAGGTGTGCATAGGATAAAGTGAATTAGAACAATGTGGTGTACTGTGGTCAGTGTGCTGTCAGTGTACTGAACCAGGCATGCACAGTGTAAACTTTGGAAAGGTCTGTGGGGCCTGGTTGTGGATAGGTTGTGGTTTTGGTGCATTACACATGAGAGCTAGGGGGTGGACATGAATGGACGTGGCCTTTCTTGTCCATTCCTGGTGCTACCTCGCTAATGCGGGAAGCAGGGATCAAGTGCGAAAAATAATTCTTCCAAATGCTCTTCTCTGTGTTACATAAATACTATAAAAATTATCATGTGACAAATATAATGCTATACTGATATCGATAGGGTGTCATGTACTGTCATGTCATGTGAAGTTATTACTGTCATCCAGTATTATATCACGTGATGCATTATTATCCGCAAATACACTAAATGCTGGTCTATAATACAGTTATAAAGAAAAAACCTTTGATATTTATCTCTGCACCAAGAGCCATGACTGTTAACATCAAATCAGGATGCGCAGACAGATGAATACTGTGCAAAAATTTCAGCTTTTGCAATCTATACCATCCAGAAAAATTGATATTTTGTTGAATGTTTGCAGTAGGAACTTCTTGTTTCTTACTCGCTTAACTTCATGACCTTTGGAAAAACATGTTGTTGAATGTTGATATCAGTTAGATTACTTTAGTGCACAATGTTATGGAAATAAGAAAATTTACAAAAAAAAAAAAACTCTTAGCAGTGTTTGCTGGGTACTTTTGATACTGTGAATCAAAATAAAGTGTTTGTGTGTATTTAAGCGATTCCGTCAGTTTTTAAGTTATTTTTGTAACAACAGAATATTTTGATGCTTATTAGTGAGAAAAATGAGATGGGGAAGAGTATAAAAGTACCCTATTGATATTGTCTTAAAACATGTCTGAAAAGAATGTACGGAATATCATCCTGTTGGGGGTCTTTCTAAGTAATGAATACCATGACAGTGTTACAGTGAAACTATGTACACATCTTCAGAAGCAGTGGAGGCTTTTGGATCAAGATTATTTAAATATGAAGCCTCATAGGTAGTGGGGTTTGTGCTAATATAAAAGAACTAAGTCCCGCCAAGCAAGACGTGTCAACTCTGGATGGTGTAGTGCTTACTACAATCATATTAATATGTTTTCATTGGAAGTTGTTTAGGATTATATTACTTGTTTCTTGGTCATTTTATTTTTCTTGTACGGTGTTCTTTTTAACCTGAAAAACATCCATTTACCAAAGATGAGAAAGTTTGGCTTTAGCATTGTATCATCAGGTTGGAGATCTTAATTCAAATTGATAAAAGTACATACAGATAAGCAGTAGGTTTTTGATATAAACATAAATATTATTGAATGATTGGGTCTATTCAGTATTACAGGTGTATTTCACTAACTTTTCTGCAATCCTCATGAATTTTGGAGTTTGGTGGTATTTGGTGTTTAGGGATACCAGCAATTTTCTAAACCATAGAAATTTTGCCATACCAAGCCAAATTCTGTATTTCCCAACCATAGTTCTTTCTGAACCAGAGATAGGCAGATTAAAGACTTTCACTGTATTGGTCAAGATGCTCATGGCAGTATTTCCATTTTATACATTTGTGTATTCATTCTTCTTAGTTTATGTTTCAAAACAAAATTTTCTTTGGAAGATGTTTCACACATACATTGGGTGAGGGGCCAAGATCAAGGCTTTGGCCTGTCCGCCAAGATCAAGGCTTTGGCCTGGTCCCAACCTATACATTTTCACTCCTGTCATAGTACAGTAGTAGGTATTGATGATAATGGTAATATGGCTAGGAAGTCTGCAAAATAGGTTTGGTAAAACCAGTAATGTTGTCATGATAGTTTTTCAAAGAAGCAATTGTTTGTGCAGTTATGCATAGTCTAGCCATTGTAAATGCTTTAACACTGTCATTTACAGCAGTATGAAAATTTATCATTCCTATTTCAGGAGAGAATTGAGTAACAACAGTGGAGATTTGTTTGAAAATGGTATGAGGTCTTTAAAAAGGTTACTTCCTCTGTATGACACTGGGTGGGGCTCCTTGTATGACCTACGTCATTTCACGACTCATGTAGCTCCTAACAGGGCACGCTGGGACTATCACACTACCCATATCACTCAGCTTCTTCTGCTGGCATCAATTGATACAGATCCAGTAATATCATCCACTGCTCAGCGCTGGAAGGATTATATGAATGGCCATAGAGCTAAACATAACTAAGCATTCCCAGTGTGTATAAAATGTTGAGATTACCAAGGTTGTGGTTTTGTGTACTGTCTATAGAATTACCTCATTGACTATGAATAGTTGATGGACCCTTTGGAAATATGACACTAAGAGAAATGGCAAGCATAGTGTTTACACTGTTTTGAAGTAATGTAATGTTAGGAAGACTCACACAGAGGTTAATTTTGTGTGGGATTTGTTTTTTGCCAAAGAATATTGAATGTGGAATTTTTGGAATGCAAAAAATGAAATGATAAAACAGAGGTAGAATATGTACTGCATTTGCTTGGAAACAAGTATTATTACATGGAACATTTGTCAGATAAGAGGTCATAAAGGCTAAATACAACTTTTGCATATCATTAGCTGTAATGCAGTGGATGTTTTAAAATTATGTAAGTGTCTGTTGTTTGCTGGATACAGTAAATCCAATATATATATATATATATATATATATATATATATATATATATATATATATATATATATATATATATATATATAATTATATATATACCTGAATCTCTGTGAACTCACTGTTTCTTAGCAGGAATTTTTCAACCATACTTAATGAGAGTTCTGCATGCTATTTAGTGCTTCATAGCAATTTTCATTAACTTCTATAAAATTCTTTTTCATATAAGCAGTGTAAAAATTTGCTGTATTTGAAATACAAGATATATTATTTAAAAAATTCTCATCAAGTATGGCTGAGTGTACTGTTGCTTCCTAGTCTCTGAAACGAGAGTGTGAAGTCATGGTAGATGGGCAACTGATGTAAGAGCAGCAGAGGAGTGTGTAGTTAAGAAAAACAGGTGGTTAGTAGAGACTAATTTAACTACTCTGCCTTGCTATGTGATATTTCTGGTATATATTGATCTGGGTCCACTTGTGAATACAAATCTTGTATGGATGGTGGCAGGCAGGAGAGAATGAGAGAAGGGAACCACCGACTCCTCTTGTATTGTATTCTATAGTGAGTCCGTGGGGTCTGCCTCTGCCATAGTCCTCATGTGATCTTCCATTTTTCTTGTGGCCACAGCTCAAACTATAAGTGAGTGTGTAATTAGTATTTCCTCAAAACTTACACCAGAGATTGCTGATTAGAAATTCAGCTTTATTTTTTATACCCAAATGTTGATATATGTGTGATTTGAAGATGCCAATAGGCCTGCTGCCTATGTGGATTATCTGCTTTGCAAACAAGATGTTTCTTCTATTACAGCTTTAAATTCACATACTGTGCTGTATGCAGTTGTTTAAGAAATTTCCTCTAAAGTGAAATGCAATGACAGCATTTCAAAATAGAGACTATTATGTCAGTATTTTCATTAAACAAAATGAGATATTATGATCTACATATTTCTATTCAAAATTGCCATATTTGGATGATACAAAATGCAAGCAGCTGATTTACGCACCCTGCATTTTATCCCCACCATAATGTGTTTGCCTTCCAAGCAAGTTTCCTGTCATACCTGCATAGCAGTTTAACATTTCCCTGGGCTTCCACTAATAATGTGCTGTTTTGCTGTAGATAGATTTCCATCCTGAAAGTCAGGTTAACTGCTGCCTATTTGTGGTGGTCTTTCATGCCAAATATCTGGTAATCAGTTGCTTTAAAAGCCTGGGTGGTAACCACACAGATTGCTCTATAAGACATGAAACTAGAATTAGTTATAAATGATTATTAGTAATGAATTCAGGCTGGTTGCCATCATGAAATTTTGTAGTTAGTCTGTGTATCTTAACTGATGTCCAGGAATAATGTCTGATAGATTGCTACATTGAAGGCTTTGAAGACTGCCTCCCCAAAAATGTCTCCACAGATTTTGTTGGGGGTAACTGGCTCAGAGATACACATGTTCACTTCACCTCTGCTCAACCTAATAGTGCTAAATAATTCCACATGCATGTAATCAGTATATCATAAAAAGTATATCAGCTTTGAATTCTTTAAGAATTGCTTGGATGAAGAGGAGAGTTTGGTATTTGATGGACACTCTGTGAATTAGATCAATATGCAAATAACTGCATATTAACTAACTAAGCAACTTCATATGTATCCAGTGTACCCTCTAAGTTATTGTTAGCACCATCCCTTAAGGCATAGGACCTTTGTCTTGCTAGTTCCAGTAATATGGCTCAAAATTATAGAATCCTCATAATCAACCTATTTTTTTTTCATTTTCTTTTTTCAGATCTTAGTATTTTATATATGATCTGAAGTATTTTGAGCTTTAGATAATTATTACTATATTAAGACTTTCATTTAATTTTTATCAGAAAAATACCTGATTAAGTAAGCATGATGGCTCAAAAGTTTAGTTTTAAAATTGTATGTGAAAATATCAGATTCATGAATCTAGTTTAGGTATTTTGCGCTGTGCACAAGTATCTTGTCCCAGAGGGAGGAAGAGAATTAAACACATTTATTATTAAGTAATTGTTTTAGATTTAATTCATTAATTATACAAAGCAGGGTAGCACAAGTAGAATCTTCAGACATTATGTAACTGTTTGGATCTATTCCCTCAAGGGTTAGAGAGCTTACCATAATGTATGAAATGTTGTTGAAGAATTTTACGTATTGATTTATTTTCCAAGCGAGTGAAACAATTATCTTCTTGGAAAAGTTGTAAACTTACCAAGAAGAATATTTTTGTAGTATTCTCAGTAGCATATAGTGGGCCTTTTTTTCCTGTGCAAAACCTATGAAAGAATTGAAATCCACTTTGAAAATGGTGTTTTACATTACAACTGCCAGTCAAAAGGCCAACATGGCTTTGTACATCATTAGTACTTGTATCAGCAAGGTCAGTGAACTAGCAATGTCATGTGAATGTATGATTCTGAATGTCTCCTGGTCTGCAAGAGTGAGGACTTCCATTTGTGAGTATGAATACATATTCTCTTTACTTACTGTAATTTGGGTTTGACTTAGCTAACACATTAGAGAATATTCTTGTATAACATACACATTATTTCATGGTTATGTGGTAAAAGGTATTACCATGTAATAACATACCTTTTTCTTAAGACTACACATGCATACATAATGTGAGGCAAAATGATATAGCATGAGGCTCACATGCTTAACAGCAGTGTATACAAAAGACATACTGTAGGGCGCATTTATTTAAGTTTTACATTCACCATCGTCATCGCTCACTATTATCATTTGTTCCTTGCTTATTTCTGTAAATATGAGTTCAACTTCAAAAATTTGTAAATACTTTTCCTGGTACCGTCTTTTTCTCTTTCATGAACCACTGTATATTTCAGTCAAGGCCCAGCCTTGATGTGGACTTTTGTCCATGATTGAAGCTTCCAACATAAAAAAGAAAAAGAGTACTAGTACAAAAACGTCCAAGAAACCTTTTTACACTGACTGATATTCTCAGAAGGATTGTCTTTTAGACTATACCAACAAATCCTACTCAGTTGGAACTAGAAAAATGTGAAATTTATATTGGAAACCTTTGGCAACATATTCTGCAAAGTAGTTTGAGCACTTATAAGTTCTGAAAAGATTACCCTGATTGATCAAAATAGTAGGCAGTAGTTGGTTGGCAGCCAACGACCAGGGAGGTTTATTACCAGTAGTACCTGGTTGTCAAGTTGCACTCCCCTGACCCAAGTAGCTGTCTTTCTTTTTGCCTCACCCACATATGTACTACTGACATTCTGTCCATAAACATACAGTCTCTCTGTGTCACACATATCACTTGACAACACTTAATTCACACTGCTTATTCTTTAACTCTGAATTTTCCTGCAATAAGCACTGTGTGTTTGCCCTGCCTTTTGGCAAAATGGTATGAGCAATAGATAGAAATAGTTAGTAGGAACATTTTGGCATGAGCATTAGGTAGATACATTAGTTAGTCGTGGATAGGAACATTAGGTAGGAGAATTAGGTAGAAGTGTTAGTTTGGAACATGAGGTAGAAGCTGTCGGTAGAAACATTAGGTCAGAGCCTCTGCAAACACTGTGCTAAAGTGGCTCTCAGCCAATCTCTTGTTAGGGTTGAGATGCTAAAGGCTAAGAAGTGCTACTGCAGTTCACTAGTTATGGAGATTATTGCCTTGGCCACCCCCTTGAGGGAGTTCCAGGAGGGAAAGGCAACAGAGATATAGATAGGTAATCAAACTACTGATTTCCCTAGTGCAGCAATCATGATATGGGTGGAAAAAAAATCTGAATAAAATTTTGATAAGTTTGCATTCAGTATTTCAAAAAATTGATATTCAAACATCATTGATGGCTTAATTTAGAATTTTTAAATGTTTGATTATCCTAATGGTAATGTGAGTCTTCGATCCAGCTTCCTAAAGATCAAAGAAGGCTTCTGAAAGAATAAAATAAGTAAAATGTGAATAGCTCATACAGAAGTATTTAATAACAATCAGTGAGGTTAGGTATAGTTAACCTCAGGCTATGGCAGGCACATGGGGTTTCAGTACACCATGTACATTCTATTAGAAGGGTGCAGAGAATGTACATAAACATTTTCAAATTTCCATCCACGTTTGAATAGGCCCACGCTTTCTAGAGGCATATGTATATCCTACAAGTCACCTTGAACTTTAATTAGCCTAAAGGAAAATCTTAAAGCCTCTCAGTTACCCATTAATTACAGTGACAGGAAAAGGTCACATGCTCCGAGGTACTATCACCTTGCTCATTTGCATTCTAAATAGAAGAGATTTGTTTGGGACTCTCAAGTATCTGATTTGCCCCTGTCAGATCATGAGTGGAGTGATTTTGAATATGATATTAAAAGTCTTTCTCAACATACAAGTGTAGGGAAGGAATATAGAGAGGAAAATGATGTGCTGGGTTTAAAAATCGAATGTGTAACACCAAAAATTTACTATAAATGCATGGTATTGTGATAATTTAAAATGCGCTTCATGTTAAGATACTTTTCCTTGATATAGAAAAAGAGTTGTTTATAAGTACTAGTGTGGGTGACAAATTCATATTTGCTGGGATACAGTTGAGAGTATTTCTAGAATTTGAAAATGTATGGCCAGTGCTTTGTATTTTATGAATTAAATTTTCGAAAATGGTAAAACAGTATTGTTATGACAGAATGCCAAATGCACAATACAAAACTCAGTGCAGTCAAACAATATGCCAACATTTACATACATTGGGCAAAAGAGCAAGTTAGTTTAAAACCACCAATACTGGCATGTCCTGAAATATTTAGAGGTTTCTTACAAAGTGAGTTATCATGTACAGTACACTGTATTACCAGTATTTAAAACAAATATATTTTTATGTTGATTATTGGAAAAAGTGTACTTGTTTGTGTTCTCAGTTGTTTTGCTTGATGCAGCAGTGTTAGCTTCCTATATATTATTAGCACAAATGTCTTGTATACGAAAAATTGTACTGGCCTTTTGACTGGCAATATGCTCATAAGAGCGTATCTTTCAAGTGGAATTACATTTCTTTAAAAGTATTTCATTTGTAGGCTTACTGCTGGGACAGATGACAGGGCATAGTACATATTAGCATGAATGAGGCATGGAGAGATAACACTTCCATATCATAAGAGTTGGAGTTCCTCTGTGGGTTAGGTAGAAGAGATGGTTTTGAGGCTAAGTGAAGAAGAGTGTGGAAAAAAATAGATAGACAAATGGGAAATAGTAACGGGTTAAAAAGTGTGTGTGAGCATATGTTGCAAGCCATAGAATAGGATGGTCTTAGAAGTGTTTCTGCAAAACCGAGCCATCACTGGGAGAACGTTGGTCATATGGAAGAATTTTATTCCTTTGGTATCCACATACTTCTCCTGCTGTTGTCCTCTCATGGTTGACCTTACAGTCATAACAAATCAATGGATTGTTGATATATATTATGATATATTGACCTAACATGTAATGTGTTTTATCAGTATCAAATTGTGTTCTTTTTAGCATCAAATATTTTAATGGAACACAGCATGAATAATGAAATGCATTAGTTTTTTGATTGTGGAAAAACTTATAAAAAACTGAAATAAGAATGGACTTAATCACTTAGTGTTAATCATCACTGTTTTATTTATGTAAGTAGTTATAAGAGTCCCAGGTTTTCAATAGAGAAATAGAGGTAATTTTTTTGCTGGATTGTTTATGTTTTGAAAATGTAATTCATAATTACAACTTATTTTAATGTTTAGAAGATTCCACTTACAGCTACTACCTCTGCTTTTGAATTTGAGGGAAGTGAAGTTTGTATGATCTTGAAATTATGTCATGTGTTTATCACCGTGCTCATCAACACCCATTTGGCACTGACATGTAGAATGCAGGAATGTATACATGAAGATACATAAGGCACAAAGTGTATTTTTTCTCTGGATCAGCACCCTGAAATAGTTTGTGAATCAAGGCTGTTTTATTTTAAAGCCATTACTTGGTACTTTTATGGACCTTGGAATGATCAAAATTCAAATACTTGTCTGAAAATACACCTTGCTATAATTTTTTTCCCTTCTCACATGTTGCATATGATCACTGTACAGTGTGTTCATATTATTAACCAATGAGCTACACAGGTTGCAAATACTTCATCAATTTGGTCTTCCAATCTCACGTGTACAGATATATATCTTAAGCCCCAAAGGATCCTTGACTAAGAGGTGGCTCCAGAGCTAAACAGAAGATCCTCCCCTCAGTGTATCGTAGATACGCTTTTGTAGGATTTCTATAATGTATAGATATAAGAATAGTTGTCATGGACTTCTGGAAACAATCAATATCCAGACATTTGAAACAATGCGGATCTCATGTAGAAAGTGGTTGCATAACTGTTTTCAGCATTTTTGTGATTGGCTCCTTGTACTTTGTCTACCAACACATAGATTTTATAGGAGATTTTCTTTGCATAATTTCAAATGTTGTGATTCTGATTGTGTCCCATGGTCTTGGTAGTTGTGGTTTGTCAACAAATCTTGAAATACATACTGTATATAGATCTTATATTTGTATCTTCCAATCTATTCTCCATATAAATTGGAGGCTGTACAGGGCTTATGCCACCTCAAATTTTTTTAGAGAAGAATTATTGTATCTCTTTTGTATTCTTCATATATATATATATATATATATTTTTTTTTTTTTTTTTTTTTATACTTTGTCGCTGTCTCCCGCGTTTGCGAGGTAGCGGAAGGAAACAGACGAAAGAAATGGCCCAACCCCCCCCCATACACATGTACATACACACGTCCACACACACAAATATACATACCTACACAGCTTTCCATGGTTTACCCCGGACGCTTCACATGCCTTGATTCAATCCACTGACAGCACGTCAACCCCTGTATACCACATCGCTCCAATTCACTCTATTCCTTGCCCTCCTTTCACCCTCCTGCATGTTCAGGCCCCGATCACACAAAATCTTTTTCACTCCATCTTTCCACCTCCAATTTGGTCTCCCTCTTCTCCTCGTTCCCTCCACCTCCGACACATATATCCTCTTGGTCAATCTTTCCTCACTCATTCTCTCCATGTGCCCAAACCATTTTAAAACACCCTCTTCTGCTCTCTCAACCACGCTCTTTTTATTTCCACACATCTCTCTTACCCTTACGTTACTTACTCGATCAAACCATCTCACACCACACATTGTCCTCAAACATCTCATTTCCAGCACATCCATCCTCCTGCGCACAACTCTATCCATAGCCCACGCCTCGCAACCATACAACATTGTTGGAACTACTATTCCTTCAAACATACCCATTTTTGCTTTCCGGGATAATGTTCTCGACTTCCACACATTTTTCAAGGCTCCCAAAATTTTCGCCCCCTCCCCCACCCTATGATCCACTTCCGCTTCCATGGTTCCATCCGCTGACAGATCCACTCCCAGATATCTAAAACACTTCACTTCCTCCAGTTTTTCACCATTCAAACTCACCTCCCAATTGACTTGACCCTCAACCCTACTGTACCTAATAACCTTGCTCTTATTCACATTTACTCTTAACTTTCTTCTTCCACACACTTTACCAAACTCCGTCACCAGCTTCTGCAGTTTCTCACATGAATCCGCCACCAGCGCTGTATCATCAGCGAACAACAACTGACTCACTTCCCAAGCTCTCTCATCCCCAACAGACTTCATACTTGCCCCTCTTTCCAAGACTCTTGCATTTACCTCCCTAACAACCCCATCCATAAACAAATTAAACAACCATGGAGACATCACACACCCCTGCCGCAAACCTACATTCACTGAGAACCAATCACTTTCCTCTCTTCCTACACGTACACATGCCTTACATCCTCGATAAAAACTTTTCACTGCTTCTAACAACTTGCCTCCCACACCATATATTCTTAATACCTTCCACAGAGCATCTCTATCAACTCTATCATATGCCTTCTCCAGATCCATAAATGCTACATACAAATCCATTTGCTTTTCTAAGTATTTCTCACATACATTCTTCAAAGCAAACACCTGATCCACACATCCTCTACCACTTCTGAAACCACACTGCTCTTCCCCAATCTGATGCTCTGTACATGCCTTCACCCTTTCAATCAATACCCTCCCATATAATTTACCAGGAATACTCAACAAACTTATACCTCTGTAATTTGAGCACTCACTCTTATCCCCTTTGCCTTTGTACAATGGCACTATGCACGCATTCCGCCAATCCTCAGGCACCTCACCATGAGTCATACATACATTAAATAACCTTACCAACCAGTCAACAATACAGTCACCCCCTTTTTTAATAAATTCCACTGCAATACCATCCAAACCTGCTGCCTTGCCGGCTTTCATCTTCCGCAAAGCTTTTACTACCTCTTCTCTGTTTACCAAATCATTTTCCCTAACCCTCTCACTTTGCACACCACCTCGACCCAAACACCCTATATCTGCTACTCTGTCATCAGACACATTCAACAAACCTTCAAAATACTCATTCCATCTCCTTCTCACATCACCACTACTTGTTATCACCTCCCCATTTACGCCCTTCACTGAAGTTCCGATTTGCTCCCTTGTCTTACGCACCCTATTTACCTCCTTCCAGAACATCTTTTTATTCTCCCTAAAATTTACTGATAGTCTCTCACCCCAACTCTCATTTGCCCTTTTTTTCACCTCTTGCACCTTTCTCTTGACCTCCTGTCTCTTTCTTTTATACTTCTCCCACTCAATTGCATTTTTTCCCTGCAAAAATCGTCCAAATGCCTCTCTCTTCTCTTTCACTAATACTCTTACTTCTTCATCCCACCACTCACTACCCTTTCTAAACAGCCCACCTCCCACTCTTCTCATGCCACAAGCATCTTTTGCGCAATCCATCACTGATTCCCTAAATACATCCCATTCCTCTCCCACTCCCCTTACTTCCATTGTTCTCACCTTTTTCCATTCTGTACACAGTCTCTCCTGATACTTCTTCACACAGGTCTCCTTCCCAAGCTCACTTACTCTCACCACCTTCTTCACCCCAACATTCACTCTTCTTTTCTGAAAACCCATACTAATCTTCACCTTAGCCTCCACAAGATAATGATCAGACATCCCTCCAGTTGCACCTCTCAGCACATTGACATCCAAAAGTCTCTCTTTCGCACGCCTGTCAATTAACACGTAATCCAATAACGCTCTCTGGCCATCTCTCCTACTTACATAAGTATACTTATGTATATCTCGCTTTTTAAACCAGGTATTCCCAATCATCAGTCCTTTTTCAGCACATAAATCTACAAGCTCTTCACCATTTCCATTTACAACACTGAACACCCCATGCATACCAATTATTCCCTCAACTGCCGCATTACTCACCTTTGCATTCAAATCACCCATCACTATAACCCGGTCTCGTGCATCAAAACCGCTAACACACTCATTTAGCTGCTCCCAAAACACTTGCCTCTCATGATCTTTCTTCTCATGCCCAGGTGCATATGCACCAATAATCACCCACCTCTCTCCATCAACTTTCAATTTTACCCATATTAATCGAGAATTTACTTTCTTACATTCTATCACATACTCCCACAACTCCTGTTTCAGGAGTATTGCTACTCCTTCCCTTGCTCTTGTCCTCTCACTAACCCCTGACTTCACTCCCCAGACATTTCCAAACCACTCTTCCCCTTTACCCTTGAGCTTCGTTTCACTCAGAGCCAAAACATCCAGGTTCCTTTCCTTATATATTTATATATATAAATATATAAATATCTTCAACACATCACATCAAGATAATGATGATGATTATATATATATATATATATATATATATATATATATATATATATATATATATATATATATATCTTCAACACATCACATCAAGATGATGATGATATATATATATATATATATATATATATATATATATATATATATATATATATATAAAGTACTATATAGAAATATCATTGCTTAACTTAGTCAAAAATCTGCTGGTGTTCATTAGTTAACAAACAGGTATGTAGAATAATTTTAAGGTGTCAGATGTAGAACATGAACTGTGAAGTTATCACAAACATTTTGCCAGAGCCTTTAAGCCATTGCATCAATTTTTCTTCCTGGTTGCCACATTCCTTTATATCGTCAATGATCTAGCTTGCTACTATGTATGAATCTGATATTACGAAAAGGGAAAAGTTCTAATGCTTCATTTATCAAGATGCACTTTTAATGAAAAACTGTACAAACACAAACACTACCTATATAAATTTGCAAAATGAATGTTGAAAAAGCATTCATGTATATGCAGTTTCTGGCACTATAAGCTACCTGTCATAAGTTAGTTGTGAATGTTTAATGCAGTGTTGTAAAGTGTCTGAGAAAAAGGTTATCTGAAAAGCTTAGTACCTAGTACTTAGCATTTAAAAAAATAAAAGTGACACTTTTTGTTTGTAAACTACCACTGTCTTCAAAGTAATGAGAATGATGAGCACAAAATCCATTTATCTCAATTGATATATTTTTCTCTAGAAATTTCTCTATAAAGCCCGTTTCTTCAAAGTACTGAGAGTGTTAAACAGAAAATCTGTTAATCTTCTGTGTTTGTCTTGCTGGACTGCCCATGTTGTCCAAAATCCTATATTACAGTTAGCTAAAAAGTTAAAAGAAAGCTTTCCTCCATGATGAAACTGTTCTCAAAACTTATTGCATTCCTTGACATTCCTGATGTGTCACTGATAGATAATCTTAGCTCATTTGAGAATGCCATTTTTGCTAAAGACACCATGAATAGTCATATACAGTCACTTGAATATACTTCACAGTTATTTCCAGTCATGAAATGCATTTGCATGTCTACACATTTTTTTAATTTATAAGATCTTGAAGATTTTTGTCATATTCATATCACACCCCAAAGGAAGAAGATACTTCAAAGTTGTGAAAGCATATACAGGTTTCTCTTGTGTTATGTAGAGTTTCAATGGTTTGCAGCAGCCACTTTTTTCCCCCATGATGCATTCCCCTGATGGTTTGCAGATTTTCAACTACATGTACTCTGAAATGCCCTTTCTCAACATGTGCTAGATACATAAAATAAACATTATAATAAAGGTGAATAATATGTACTGTGCAAATATCAGATTATAAAGACAAAATGAATGAATGATAAAAAAAAGGTGTGTCCCTACTGGTTCGTTACTCATATATTAGTTGCGCTTATTTAACTACATTCATTTTGTATGTATTCCGTAAATACAGCAATATACTCAAAAAACACATGCAACAGTTTATATTACTTTATTGTGAAACATCCATAAAATCAAGGAGAAAAATATCTAATATAATATCCTCTCTTAATGGGCTTGAACATAATACTGTGTTACTGCAAGTTAACCCTACATTGTGAGTCTCATGTTTTTCTGCTTCGTGTTATTATGGAGGCCCTATATCGTAATTCCTTAAATCTGGTTCCTTTAAGAGCCTGCCAGTTTTCTTGACATGTTGAATGTTGCCAGATGTGGGCCTCACCCACATGTAAGATGAAGGATTTAGGATCTTAGTTACTATTTAAATATCAGAGAGACAATTTTGGTTATGCCCACAGCTAGGGAATAATTTACATGAAGTTCCTCTTTTGAAATTTCATAAATTACATGCAAATTAGATATTTATAATTGTATGTGGTAACAAACAACATTGAAAATTAATGGAGTAGAAATGAGAACTCAATAGCGCGCCCATTTTCCTGGAGCATTGACTGGCTGATTTCACACTACCTTTGACAATGTTTGGTGGTTGTATAACCAAGGGCATTTAAGTGAGTTCTACATTTTCATAATTTGGGAGAAGTACTCTAGTCACAGCCACAGAAAAATTAAAAGAATTTATATTTCATTTTTCACATCCCCAGCTGTTTCCATCCACAGTGATCTGGTTAAACAAGTCAAACTGCTGTCTTATACTTTTATGATTTTTAATGTCCAGTCAGACGTGTGATATCAATGGGTTCCTTTAATGTCCTGTTAAATGTGGTATATTAATTGGTTCCGTAGCCTAATTCAAAGCTGCTCAAATTTTGTCAAGTATGCAAGATTTCTGTTCTAAAGAAGCACATTTTGTGTAGAACTGCATCCCTGAAAAAGCAATGCGTTTATCCATCCATTTGTGGCAGCTTTACCTGTAAAGTATAATAAAGAAAACAAAAAAAGCACATTAGAAAAATAAATGTGAAATTGTGTAATTAATAGTGCCAAGGGTAACACATACGGGAAACTTACTGCCCTCCTGCCTGTGTTTGCACAGTAAATATTTACCCCTGGTTCATAGATGTGTAAAGTTCTATGGAAGTGGAAGAATGTTCTATCATTGAACTTTTATAATTTGATAGAAGTGATTTGATATGATGAGATATAATTGCATTTTTAAGCAGATATTGTAAATGTCGATAATGAAGATAGAGTGACATCTAAACAAAAAAGGAAGTATCATTCTGCAAACCTTTGCCCCAAACCCCATATTTTCCCACTAAACTAATCTTGTGCCATTCACAGTTCTGCTGTTCATGAGAATTCAAAGGAATGCATTCCTTTCAAAAGCAAGGAAAACCTGTATTTCTTTTCAAATAGTTATGAGCATGTATGTCAGGTGCACACTTAAGAAAATTTGCAAGCATATACATTTGCTTTTGCAGTTAAACAAGTTACGTATTTGTAAATTGTGTATATTGTATGTTAGTTGCTTACATCCACTATATGGTTATGTTGAAATTGAAATGTCTCCTGAAACTGAATTTGTCATTCTTGTGATTTATATATAATGTTATTTTATTGTATTACATCCTTGAGTTTTTCACATGAACTCATATCATCACATTCTCTAATATGTCTGTTATACTGTATTATATTTCATTTTCTTTTTTAATAGATAGTTAGGTTTACTACTAGAGTATATTAAAAACAACTAAAGTATGCACAGATATTAGAATATTTCAGTCTGTCTGCATCTCTTGTCTTTTTATTCATCTGTCTGTCTTTATCTTAACCACTAACAGTTTCAGTTAAATAAGACTAATTCAAGGCTGCCAACATTCTAAATTTAAAAACTGTGACCTCAAGATGTGTCCTTATGAATATTTTACCCTCCAAGATGAATTTTTCCTAGAGACAAAATTTCCATCTAAAATAGTTAAAGATTTGCCATCAGTGCTGTCTCAATTGCCTCCATGAAATAGTACTGATCCCAAAGCTGCAAATTTCTAAGACAACTTTGCATCATATACTGCCAGGTTTCCTTGTTCTTTTAGTTTGAAGTCCATTTCCAGCTAGCAATTTTGCTCCCGGTGTGAGAATTTTTGCTCCATTTATATCACTAAGATAACCCTCATATCATGAAGTTGACCCTAAAGGAACAGATTCATTCAACTTTGACGACACTCTAAAGTTACATACATTGTCTGTAAGATGTATCCTTAACCAAAAACTTGCATCTAACACATCAGATCTCCATAAAAGACCAGCATCTTATTTCTGTAGTTTTGACATCTCAGTATACCACAGTTAATTTAAGAACCTGATATTTTTTCAATAAGTTAATGCACAATATATTGTCAGTCCAATTTAGTTATAATAAGATGCTGAGTCTTCTTAAGCATGTGGCAGGAATTATAACTCTGCCTTGATGAAACTGTACTTTTCACTTTCACTACTCCAGTGTCTACTGTTCCTCTAAAATCTCTCCTTAAAGACAATCATTTTCATCTGATTCAGTCTTTGATATCATGTAGTGTAGATATTGAATAATAAATCTGACAAAAATATTGCCTTAATCTGTTGATATGTCCCTCTCCAGTTTAAAGTTGTGATGTATGCTGCTGTGAACCATCACACCTTCAAGTGCTGAAAACCTAACATTAACACTGAAAACTACTGCCAAAGGACTTGACAGTGATTTCTTATATTTTGATTTGAATTTTGGTTTAAGTAATGATTTATTCATACTACACTCATGGTGCCCCACCTCTTGAACCTCTTTACTATCAAGTAACTTGTGAAATCTCTGTATGCTTTCTACATTAACAGCTTCATCACCTGGTTTATTCCATTCAGCCACTACTTTATAACGTAAAAGTACTTCACTTCTTTTCTAACAAGTTTCTTGCTTAATTTCATGGTTTGGCCTTTAGTTGTTCTGCTCTTGCACCTTTCAAAGAACTGTTCTTTGTTGATATCATCAGATTGGGATAGCATTATTATGTTTTGACAGATAATATTGTTTGTAGAATAATTTTGCTAAAAATACCACAAATATCAGCAATGGTGTCAGCCTTTACCATTTCAAAACTATTATTACATTTTGGTAGATTTTATAATAACATAATTTTTGTAGAACTTAAAATTTTTTTTTTTTTTTTTTTTAGCCTGTCATTCTAGAAATGTTTTACTAAAAATACCTTTCCCCATCCCCTCCTCCATTTGAATATGTTCCACCAAGAATTGTCAGTATCATTTATGCAGGCATATATGATTTATAAAAGGACCAGATCTTGACACTAATCTCACTGAGTTTTTCTTCCATTATTTTTGTAAGGTTAATACAATGTAACCTAGTTTAGTTTGAGTGCAGTGTAAATTTCATCTCTGAATAAACGGTTGGTCTGTCCGTAACCCAGGCTGACAGATTTCTAGTGTCCAGATATCTTTTGTTAGGTTATTATTGAAAAATAATAGGAAACTTTTATTTTTTGTGACTCGCTGACATAGGAAGAATACCTTTATATATGGCAAAACTGCAGTACTGAAAAGTAAGCTTTTTTCATTACTTGAACTCTTGAATGAAGTCTAATTGGTAGATGTAAGCCATGTATTTTAGTAACTGAGGATTATCCTATGCAAAAAAAAAAATTTTGCTATAGGCACAGTGCATTTAATACTTTCAGGTTGTGACTTTTCTCTCCATAAGTAAAACATTATAAGTTCATGTTGGTGAAAGTTATTCAGTTTTATAGTCATATCAGCTTGTATCTCACATCAAGCAACCCTGGGCTGGGCAATTGCCCGTTTTGAGAATTTTCTGTTTTAGGTCTCTTACACCAGTATATCAATTTATGTAAGTTGTAAACAACAATATAAGTGTGACTATATACTTGACTTACAAGAATTCTTTATTGTTTTCATTAAGAAATGTAAATGTAGACCATAAATGTAACAAGTGATTACTAAGATGAAGTGCTGGGGGTTGGCATCTGGCCCAGTGGGGTTGTTTTAAATTTTTTTTCTTATACTTGATCACCATTTGTCATGTTAGTGAGGTAGCACCAAGAACAGACAAAGAAAGGCCACATCCACTCATCCATTCTTTAGCTGTCATTCTCATGCACTGAAAACACAGCTTCCTATCCACAACCAGGCCCCACAGACCTATCCATGGTTTACTCGAGTCCATTGATAGTTTACCCCAGTTTACCACATTGTTCCAGTTCACTCTATCCTTTGCAAGTCCATCACCCTCCTGCATATTCAGGCCCCAGTCACTCAAAATCTTTATCATTCCATTGTTCCATCTCAAATATGGTTTCTCCATTCCACTTCTGACACATATACTCTCTTTGTTTACCTTTCCTCGACTCATTCTCTCCACATGTCCAAACCATTTCAGCACACCCTCTTTAGCTCTTCCAACCACACTCCTTTTATTACCACACATTTCTCTTACCCTTTCATTACTTGACCAAACCACCTCACACCACATGTTGTCCTTAAATATTTCTTTTCATCACAACGACCCTTCTCTGTTATCTATAACCCATGTCTCATATCCATACAATATTGTTAGGACTACTATACCTTCAAACATAACTATTTTTACCATCCCAGATCATGTTCTTTCTTCCCACACAGCTTTCAATGCGCTCATGGCCTTCCCTATCACTCAACCCATGACTCACCTCTTCTGTGGTTCCATTCGCTGCCATATCCACTCCCAGGTATCTAAAACACTTCACTTCCTCCAAGTTTTCTCTGTTGATGCTAACATCCCAACTAACCTGCCCTTCAATCCTGCTTAACTTAATAACTGTGCTTTTCTTTACATTTTCTGTCAACTTCCTCCTTTCACACACCAACTTCTGCAGTTTCTCACTTGATTCATTCACCAGTGCTGCATCATCAGCAAACAACAACTGACTCACTTCCCAGGCCCTCTCATCCCCAACAGACTGCATAGTTGACCCTCTCTCCAAGACTCTTGCATTTATCACCCTCACTACCCCATCGATAAACAAATTTAACAACCATGGTGAATCATGCGCTCCTGCCACAGACCAACCTTCTGTTGGAACCATTCATTCTTCTCTCCCGACCCTTACATGTGCCTTACACCCTTGATAAAAGCTTCTCTGCTTCTGGCAGCTTTCTTCCCACACTGTATAGCCTTAAGACCTTCCAAAAGGCATCTCTATTAACCATATCATATGCCTCCTTCAGGTCCATAATTGCCTCATACAAATCCATTTGTTTTTCTAAGTATTTCTCACATACATTCTTCAAAGCAAACACCTGATCCACATCCTCTACCACTTCTGAAACCACACTGCTCTTCCCCAATCTGATGCTCTGTACATGCCTTCACCCTCTCAATCAATACCCTCCTATATAATCTCCCAGGAATACTCAACAGACTTATGACTCTGTAGTTTGAACACTCACCTTTATTCCCTTTGCCTATATACAGTGGGACTATACATGCATTCCACCAATTCTCAGGCACCTCCATGACCCATAAATACATAGAAAATCCTTAGCAATCAATCAACAATACAGTCACCCTATTTCTTATGAAAATTGCAGTACCATCCACTCAATGCTGAATACCATCCACTCCAGCTGCCTTTCCCCATTTCATCTCAAATAAGGCTTTCACCACCTCTTCTCTTTACACCAAACCACTCTACGATTCTTTCACTGCATACCATCTCAACCCAAACACCCTATATCTGCTACCATATCATCAAACACATTCAAAATACTCACTCTGTCTCCTCACGTCTTCACTACCTGTTACCACTTCCCCTATTGCCCCTTTCACCGATGTTCCCATTTGTTCTTGTTTCTTTTTTTCACACTGTTAATCTTCCAAAACATCTTATTCTTCTTAAAGTTTACCTATGTTTTAACTGTATGGTGCCTTTATTTGTCACTTTCAGCACAAACTTCAGAAACCTTTTACATTGCTTCTCTGAAGTCATGATTTGTTGAAGACTAAAATGGTCACGCAAGTTATGCATTTATGTTCACCTCTGACTTCTGTACATTTTCTATTTTTTGCGGAATTGTCAGCAAAATATTCTTTCTTTTTCACACCAATGGACCACTACTAGCGAATATTTGACACTTGTAGTTTAGCATTATAAGGGCAAACTATAAAGAAATATCAAGTACAATGGGCGTGAGCAACATATTTTCAAAACAGAGTAAATAATGGACTGGTGACTTATGAATGCTTGGGCAGTGTACATACAAAAAAGTGGTGGCTTCAGTAAACATGTCATTGAGCTAAGAGGACTTGATACTGGATTAAATAACTTTTGCCGTGTTATTTTCACCATGTATAAGTTTATACAAGTTATAAAGAACTTTACAAGTGTATTCATTTATTGTACTTAAATGTACAATGTAGACTAAGGTAGCAGTAGGTGATTACATAGAAGATGAAGTGCTAGGGGTTTGATTGAGCACCATTTCCACTTGGAAGTGGCAGATTTTAGAGTTGCTAGAATTTATAATGACAGATTTGAGATATTAGAGACTTCCTCTAATACGTTCATGTATTTCCAAGTACATTAAAATCCATCTCCATCAAAAAGCTATAACAATATCTTTTCATTTTCAGACAGCCTGATATTAAGTAAACAGTTTTAGTGGCAGTAATATAATGACCAAAAATTTTTACACTATAACCCTTCAACTATTGTACTCGTGGGGACACTTTCTTGATAGTTCAAAATATGTGGGCAATTGCACACATTATGTACTTTTGTGTTGAATTTCTTTTTAATCATATTTTACTTTGATATGGTGAGATTAGTGTACACAGTTAAATTGCACGACATGATTCATGTGATAATATGGAAAATGAAATATAGTGCATTCAAATAGTCACAGGCCTGTCACTTTGTCTTGGTTAAGTGGAGCAATGATACATATTACTGGCTTTTTTTTTTTTTTCAAGTGATTTGATTAACCACAAAGTTGGTTCCCAAGACATTTAATTGAAAATTGAGTGTATATTGCTTTAACAATTAACAGTAAATCTCACACTTGTTAAATAATCTAGAATCACATGCACATAAGACTTCACGAGTTAGAGTGAGCACTATCTCTGCACCTCACTTATTTATTATTTCACTGTTTAAGTGGTGATGACTTTATGAATATTTAGGTAAATCAGCTGTCCATTTTTCTACAGTAGAGTGTGTAGGGAATTAGATACGATAAGTCAATTAATTTATCCGCATAGATTCCATCCTATTGATATTTTTTTTTATTCAATTCATTTATTTACCATTTAGATTTTATGGGGAGAATTAGAATGTGAAGTACCTCAAGAACATGGGTCTCAATCATAACTAAGTAATATTAAGGGTATTTGAGACAATGTGTAGTGTGAGGTGGTTTGATCGAGTAAGTAATGTAAGGGTAAGAGAGATGTGTGGAAATAAAAAGAGCGTGGTTGAGAGAGCAGAAGAGGGTGTTTTGAAATGGTTTGGGCACATGGAGAGAATGAGTGAGGAAAGATTGACCAAGAGGATATATGTGTCGGAGGTGGAGGGAACGAGGAGAAGAGGAGACCGAATTGGAGGTGGAAAGATGGAGTGAAAAAGATTTTGTGTGATCGGGGCCTGAACATGCAGGAGGGTGAAAGGAGGGCAAGGAATAGAGTGAATTGGAGCGATGTGGTATACAGGGGTTGACGTGCTGTCAGTGGATTGAATCAAGGCATGTGAAGCATCTGGGGTAAACCATTGGAAAGCTGTGTAGGTATGTATATTTGCGTGTGTGACATATGAATAACTACATGTGTATGGGGGTGGGTTGGGCCATTTCTTTCGTCTGTTTCCTTGAGCTTACCTCGCAAACTCGGGAGACAGCGACAAAGCACAAAAAAAAAAAAAAAAAAAAAAAAAAAAAAAAAAAAAAAAAAAAAAAAAAAAAAAAAAAAAAAAAAAAAAAAAAAAAAAAAAAAAAAAAAAAAAAAAAAAAAAAAAAAAAAAAAAAAAAAAAAAAAAAAAAAAAAAAAAAAAAAAAAAAAAAAAAAAAAAAAAAAAAAAAAAAAAAAAAAAAAAAAAAAAAAAAAAAAAAAAAAAAAAAAAAAAAAAAAAAAAAAAAAAAAAAAAAAAAAAAAAAAAAAAAAAAAAAAAAAAAAAAAAAAAAAAAAAAAAAAAAAAAAAAAAAAAAAAAAAAAAAAAAAAAAAAAAAAAAAAAAAAAAAAAAAAAAAAAAAAAAAAAAAAAAAAAAAAAAAAAAAAAAAAAAAAAAAAAAAAAAAAAAAAAAAAAAAAAAAAAAAAAAAAAAAAAAAAAAAAAAAAAAAAAAAAAAAAAAAAAAAAAAAAAAAAAAAAAAAAAAAAAAAAAAAAAAAAAAAAAAAAAAAAAAAAAAAAAAAAAAAAAAAAAAAAAAAAAAAAAAAAAAAAAAAAAAAAAAAAAAAAAAAAAAAAAAAAAAAAAAAAAAAAAAAAAAAAAAAAAAAAAAAAAAAAAAAAAAAAAAAAAAAAAAAAAAAAAAAAAAAAAAAAAAAAAAAAAAAAAAAAAAAAAAAAAAAAAAAAAAAAAAAAAAAAAAAAAAAAAAAAAAAAAAAAAAAAAAAAAAAAAAAAAAAAAAAAAAAAAAAAAAAAAAAAAAAAAAAAAAAAAAAAACAGTAGGTGATTACATAGAAGATGAAGTGCTAGGGGTTTGATTGAGCACCATTTCCACTTGGAAGTGGCAGATTTTAGAGTTGCTAGAATTTATAATGACAGATTTGAGATATTAGAGACTTCCTCTAATACGTTCATGTATTTCCAAGTACATTAAAATCCATCTCCATCAAAAAGCTATAACAATATCTTTTCATTTTCAGACAGCCTGATATTAAGTAAACAGTTTTAGTGGCAGTAATATAATGACCAAAAATTTTTACACTATAACCCTTCAACTATTGTACTCGTGGGGACACTTTCTTGATAGTTCAAAATATGTGGGCAATTGCACACATTATGTACTTTTGTGTTGAATTTCTTTTTAATCATATTTTACTTTGATATGGTGAGATTAGTGTACACAGTTAAATTGCACGACATGATTCATGTGATAATATGGAAAATGAAATATAGTGCATTCAAATAGTCACAGGCCTGTCACTTTGTCTTGGTTAAGTGGAGCAATGATACATATTACTGGCTTTTTTTTTTTTTTCAAGTGATTTGATTAACCACAAAGTTGGTTCCCAAGACATTTAATTGAAAATTGAGTGTATATTGCTTTAACAATTAACAGTAAATCTCACACTTGTTAAATAATCTAGAATCACATGCACATAAGACTTCACGAGTTAGAGTGAGCACTATCTCTGCACCTCACTTATTTATTATTTCACTGTTTAAGTGGTGATGACTTTATGAATATTTAGGTAAATCAGCTGTCCATTTTTCTACAGTAGAGTGTGTAGGGAATTAGATACGATAAGTCAATTAATTTATCCGCATAGATTCCATCCTATTGATATTTTTTTTTATTCAATTCATTTATTTACCATTTAGATTTTATGGGGAGAATTAGAATGTGAAGTACCTCAAGAACATGGGTCTCAATCATAACTAAGTAATATTAAGGGTATTTGAGACAATGTGTGACTGTTAATATAAAAAAATTTCTCTAAATCTTGAGATCCATGAAATAGATCTTTGAGTTAAAACTAACATAATATGTGAATAAAGCATATATATATATATATATATATATATATATATATATATATATATATATATATATATATATATATATATGAAGGGGGCCGGGTGAGGATATTCCTGAGAGACCCAGTCCTCTGTTCTTAACGCTACCTCGCTGAGGCGGGAAATGGCGAATAGTATGAAGGAGAAAGATATATATATATATATATATATATATATATATATATATATATATATATATATATATATATATATGGATTTGTATGTAGCATTTATGGATCTGGAGAAGGCATATGATAGAGTTGATAGAGATGCTCTGTGGAAGGTATTAAGAATATATGGTGCGGGAGGCAAGTTGTTAGAAGCAGTAAAAAGTTTTTATCGAGGATGTAAGGCATGTGTACGTGTAGGAAGAGAGGAAAGTGATTGGTTCTCAGTGAATGTAGGTTTGCGGCAGGGATGTGTGATGTCTCCATGGTTAATTTGTTTATGGATAGGGTTGTTAGGGAGGTGAATGCAAGAGTTTTGGAAAGAGGGGCAAGTATGAAGTCTGTTGTGGATGAGAGAGCTTGGGAAGTGAGTCAGTTGTTGTTCGCTGATGATACAGCACTGGTGGCTGATTCATGTGAGAAACTGCAGAAGCTGGTGACTGAGTTTGGTAAAGTGTGTGGAAGAAGAAAGTTAAGAGTAAATGTGAATAAGACCAAGGTTATTAGGTACAGTAGGGTTGAAGGTCAAGTCAATTGTGAGGTAAGTTTGAATGGAGAAAAACTGGAGGAAGTAAAGTGTTTTAGATATCTGGGAGTGGATCTGGCAGCGGATGGAACCATGGAAGTGGAAGTGAATCATAGGGTGGGGGAGGGGGCAAAAATCCTGGGAGCCTTGAAGAATGTGTGGAAGTCGAGAACATTATCTCGGAAAGCAAAAATGGGTATGTTTGAAGGAATAGTGGTTCCAACAATGTTGTATGGTTGCGAGGCATGGGCTATGGATAGAGTTGTGCGCAGGAGGGTGGATGTGCTGGAAATGAGATGTTTGAGGACAATGTGTAGTGTGAGGTGGTTTGATCGAGTAAGTAATGTAAGGGTAAGAGAGATGTGTGGAAATAAAAAGAGCGTGGTTGAGAGAGCAGAAGAGGGTGTTTTGAAATGGTTTGGGCACATGGAGAGAATGAGTGAGGAAAGATTGACCAAGAGGATATATGTGTCGGAGGTGGAGGGAACGAGGAGAAGAGGGAGACCGAATTGGAGGTGGAAAGATGGAGTGAAAAAGATTTTGTGTGATCGGGGCCTGAACATGCAGGAGGGTGAAAGGAGGGCAAGGAATAGAGTGAATTGGAGCGATGTGGTATACAGGGGTTGACGTGCTGTCAGTGGATTGAATCAAGGCATGTGAAGCATCTGGGGTAAACCATGGAAAGCTGTGTAGGTATGTATATTTGCGTGTGTGGACATATGTATATACATGTGTATGGGGGTGGGTTGGGCCATTTCTTTCGTCTGTTTCCTTGTGCTACCTCGCAAACGCGGGAGACAGCGACAAAGCACAAAAAAAAAAATCATATATATATATATATATATATATATATATATATATATATATATATATATATATATATATATTTTATTTATATATATATATATGCCACAAATTGTGAGATTTTAGTGTTAATTAATGTTATATACGATATGCAGCACCTTTATCTGGGCTAAGATTTATAGTGCCATAGAAAGATAAAATTCTTAGCTGCAAGTGATTAAAGCCACCATTCCAGAGATACAGAATATTAAAAGGTTTTGTCTAACACAAAGTTAAGTAGGACTGGCAGTCACTTGAAATTATAATTAGTGCAACAATTTTGAAGAAAAATCATAGTAATCTATAATGGGATACAAGAATATGTAACTCATAATGACAGCAGCTTTGCCCTACAGCAGTGATAACTCAGGATAAATTAATATTTACACCTTGCATATGATGGAAATTCAGCTTCTAAATGAAATGCTTTCAGTATCAAATAGATCCTTTAGTTAAGTTTGAAAAGTTTTAACATTGCCCCACTTCATAGAGTGATCTTTACTGTATAATTCAGAAAACTTATTGTGCATATTCGTACTTTATGTTAAATATCTCCTATTTCAGTTTGTAAAAAGCACTTCATTATTTCATTATAGCATACAATCTTAATATATTTTTTTACTCAGTTTAAATAGGTAATGAAGATATTTATCATGACTATATCATTAACAAATCTGGTACAGGGGGTAATTGTACATAGAAAAGCTTGTTTTATACATTTCTCATCATAGGGACTATTTATTCTCATATTTTAGTTAATTCTTATTTATAGAAATTATATTTCAGCATTTTCATTTGAATAATTTGACTGTTTTGAAATAACAGCACAAATTATTCCCAGTGTCCAGTTACAAATGTTCTTCAAATAAACATAATCCAGGAATGATTTCTAAAAAAAATGTTTTTTGTACCTATCAATATTGCAAACTTTTTTATCGGGGAGAATTTCAGTGCTAACACTGCATGCTGAATATCATAATTACTCTGCTAATGTTCAGAGTGTGGAGTTAATAAAGACATGTAGGGCTTAGATAAACACTTATCTTTTACATGAAGTACTAATAGCTCTCAGGAATTTATTAATTTTAATTATTTGAAATTTCTAAAATGAAAATTATACTTTTGTTACTTTATGTGTATATTTTGATTTAGAGATCACTACTTCCTGTCACTTATGCCATGTTGGAGATTTCAAAAATCTAGCATGAGTGTAAAGAGTCTGTAGAGTAGTCTAAGTTTGGTGCAAAAGTTAGTTGTAGTAAATTTTTTGGCTTGGAAACCAGAAAAATGCATCAGATTTTAACATTTTACATAGACTTTCTCATATTTGACTGAGTAATGATTTAGACAATATGTATATGACTGAGCTCAAACTGCTCACCTTTCAGCAACAAAGAGCATCCATGACTTAACAATGAATGTTTACATAATGATTTGGACTTGTATTGGAATTTGCTTCTACATAGCCGTGTTTACTGTTTTGCATTCCAGATATCTTTGACAATTTTATATGATACTTTACAGTACAGTTTTAAATGATAATACTACAAAGGAATCACCAGTATTGTGCTTGCAGAATGTTAGCTGTATTATTACAGGTATAACTGCAGTTGTGTAAATGAAATACAAGAGTTTCTTTAAGTCTACATTCATGTATAAATGAAATGGATAATAATTTGATTTCTTAGTGAGAAGGATAACAGCCTTCTATATAAGAAACTGTCCAATGTAATACCTGTCATGGTAAATTACTATCTTTCTGCATATTGTGTCCAAGTAGTTGTACACAATACCAAGAGACTAGATCTTACTCCACTTGAAGTCTTACATAAACATGCTACCCACGTAATCACTGTGGTAATACTATGTATAATATCTGTGGAAAGTTTTTAGCATTTGCCAGTTAGAAAGAAAAAAATCAAAAATGAAATTCAATACTGTAAGTGATATAATAAAAACATACCTGAAGGAGTTTTTATCTCAATCCTTTTACTTTAAATGTGAACAACAAACCTATGAACTGAGGATATTTGTGGCTAGGTGCAACCCTTCCAAAAGGAAGACCTAATGGGTTCTGAATTGTTAAAATAATATATTTAAGTTAAAAGTTGCCGTAAAAGGATGACTGTTAGATCTTTACCCTATTCACTGTGCAATGTTTCTGATTTGTGTACTCCTCATTAAGGGAAAAAATCCAAAAATTACTTTTTACATACAAAATATTTTCTATTACATATTGGTAATGAATGCACTTGAAAATGTGGCATATTTCCACTATATGATTATTTTTTCTAAGAACGATTTAGTTTTACATGCACCAACTTAAATAACAAACTTTCTGGATTTTTACAAAAACTAGTTTCACACTCCATATGTACCATACTTATTTTTTGAGATATATGAATTTATATCTATTCATTTACATGGATTGAACCAGGGCATGTGAAGCGTCTGGGGTAAACCATGGAAAGTTCTGTGGGGCCTGGATGTGGAAAGGGAGCTGTGGTTTCGGTGCATTATTACATGACAGCTAGAGACTGAATGTGAACGAATGGGGCCTTTGTTGTCTTTTCCTAGTGCTACCTCGCACACATGAGGGGGGGGAGGAGATTGTTATTCCATGTGTGGCGAGGTGGAGATGGTAATAAATAAAGGCAGACAGTATGAATTATGTAGATGTGTATCTATGTATATGTCTGTGTTTGTGTATATATATGTATACATTGAGATGTATAGGTATGTATATTTGCATGTGTGGACGTGTATGTATACACATGTGTATGTGGGTCGGTTGGGCTATTCTTTTGTCTGTTTCCTTGCGCTACCTCGCTAACGCAGGAGACAGCGACAAAGCAAAATAATATTTTTTTATTTTTATTTTGCTTTGTCGCTGTCTCCCGCGTTTGCGAGGTAGCACAAGGAAACAGACGAAAGAAATAGCCAAACCCACCCCCATACACAATGTATATACATACACGTCCACACACGCAAATATACATACCTATACATCTCAATGTACACATATATATACACACACAGACACATACATATATACCCATGCACACAATTCACACTGTCTGCCTTTATTCATTCCCATCGCCACCTCGCCACACATGGAATACCATCCCCCTCCCCACTCATGTGTGCGAGGTAACACTAGGAAAAGACAACAAAGGCCCCATTTGTTCACACTCAGTCTCTAGCTGTCATGCAATAATGCCCCGAAACCACAGCTCCCTTTCCACATCCAGGCCCCACAGAACTTTCCATGGTTTACCCCAGACGCTTCACATGCCCTGATTCAATCCACTGACAGCACGTCAACCCCGGTATACCACATCGCTCCAATTCACTCTATTCCTTGCCCTCCTTTCACCCTCCTGCATGTTCAGGCCCCGATCACACAAAATCTTTTTCACTCCATCTTTCCACCTCAAATTTGGTCTCCCTCTTCTCCTCGTTCCCTCCACCTCCGACACATATATCCTCTCGGTCAATCTTTCCTCACTCATTCTCTCCATGTGCCCAAACTATTTCAAAACACCCTCTTCTGCTCTCTCAACCACGCTCTTTTTATTTCCACACATCTCTCTTACCCTTACGTTACTCACTCGATCAAACCACCTCACACCACACATTGTCCTCAAACATCTCATTTCCAGCACATCCACCCTCCTGCGCACAACTCTGTCCATAGCCCACGCCTCGCAACCATACAACATTGTTGGAACCACTATTCCTTCAAACACACCCATTTTTGCTTTCCGAGATAATGTTCTTGACTTCCACACATTCTTCAAGGCTCCCAGGATTTTCGCCCCCTCCCCCACCCTATGATTCACTTCCGCTTCCATGGTTCCATCCGCTGCCAGATCCACTCCCAGATATCTAAAACACTTTACTTCCTCCAGTTTTTCTCCATTCAAACTTACCTCCCAATAGACTTGACCCTCAACCCTACTGTACCTAATAACCATGCTCTTATTCACATTTACTCTTAACTTTCTTCTTTCACACACTTTACCCAACTCACTCATTGGCTTCTGCAGTTTCTCACATGAATCAGCCACCAGCGCTGTCATCAGCGAACAACAACTGACTCACTTCCCAAGCTCTCTCATCCACAACAGACTTCATACTTGCCCTTCTTTCCAAAACTCTTGCATTCACCTCCCTAACAACCCCATCCATAAACAAATTAAACAACCATGGAGACATCACACACCCCTGCCGCAAACCTACATTCACTGAGAACCAATCACTTTCCTCTCTTCCTACACGTACACATGCCTTACATCCTCGATAAAAACTTTTCACTGCTTCTAACAACTTGCCTCCCACACCATATATTCTTAATACCTTCCACAGAGCATCTCTATCAACTCTATCATATGCCTTCTCCAGATCCATAAATGCTACATACCAATCCATTTGCTTTTCTAAGTATTTCTCACATACATTCTTCAAAGCAAACACCTGATCCACACATCCTCTACCACTTCTGAAACCACACTGCTCTTCCCCAATCTGATGCTCTGTACATGCCTTCACCCTCTCAATCAACACCCTCCCATATAATTTACCAGGAATACTCAACAAACTTATACCTCTGTAATTTAAGCACTCACTTTTATCCCCTTTGCCTTTGTACAATGGCACTATGCACGCATTCCGCCAATCCTCAGGCACCTCACCATGAGTCATACATACATTAAATAACCTTACCAACCAGTCAACAATACAGTCACCCCCTTTTTTAATAAATTCCACTGCAATATCATCCAAACCTGCTGCCTTGCTGGCTTTCATCTTCCACAAAGCTTTTACTACCTCTTCTCTGTTTACCAAATCATTTTCCCTAACCCTCTCACTTTGCACACCACCTCGACCAAAACACCCAATATCTGCCACTCTATCATCAAACACATTCAACAAACCTTCAAAATACTCACTCCATCTCCTTCTCACATCACCACTACTTGTTATCACCTCCCCATTTGCGCCCTTCACTGAAGTTCCCATTTGCTCCCTTGTCTTACGCACTTTATTTACCTCCTTCCAAAACATCTTTTTATTCTCCCTAAAATTTAATGATACTCTCTCACCCCAACTCTCATTTGCCCTCTTTTTCACCTCTTGCACCTTTCTCTTGACCTCCTGTCTCTTTCTTTTATTCATCTCCCACTCAATTGCATTTTTTCCTTGCAAAAATCGTCCAAATGCCTCTCTCTTCTCTTTCACTAATAATCTTACTTCTTTATCCCACCACTCACTACCCTTTCTAATCAACCCACCTCCCACGCTTCTCATGCCACAAGCATCTATAATAATAAAAAAATAATCATTTACATATCCACTTACCATCTACACAGACGGGATGTGTAGACCCCTTGGTAAGATGGTGGAGAAAGGTGTGTGTCAACCACTTTCATAGTCTGGGGGCATCACCAAATCACCATCCAGCTGCCCATAAATGAGAAATGATCAAGGCAAGACCTGGTAACCACAAAAATGTCATACAATTGTAATGCAGTTAAAAAAAAGGCATGGACATTAATACTTACTATTATGGCTGCTGATGGAGTACTCCCTACTGGTTTTTTTAAGGATCAAACTTGGTATTTTCAAACAATAATCCTTTTGTGCCACATGGCTCTGCAAGCAGTCAGTCATTTCCAATTGGCACCCCATGCCTACAATTATACTCTTAACTGATATGCATCCATTATTCCATTCAGATCCCCTATGGTCTAGATATTATTCCTTACATCAAAACTAACAAGGCATTCATTTAACTTCCCCTAAAAAGTGCCCTCTTCATCATTCCTCACTACCAGGTGCATAATCACTAACAATCAACCACCTCTCAAAGTTTATTTGCATTCTAACCCACATCAACCATACCATGAACTTGCTTCCTTATTCTATAACAGTCTCTCACAACTATCTGAAGAACCACCCACACTTTTACTTTTGTCCAGACATTGCCGCCAAACATTCCCAAACCATTCCCCACTCAGCACTTCTCATTAGACATAGTACCTGCAGTGTCAAAAAAAAAAAAAAAAAAAAAAGTCCACCCCCATATATTTTCAAAGATGTCACACTTATATTTTGGAACTTTGTCATCTCTCCTTTGGCCTTGATTATCATATACATTTATCTGGACACATAACTGGCAAGGTTTCTGAAGTATTTTAGGTCCATGTTTTGGGTCCACATGGTCTTGATCTAAACAAGGTGAGACACTGATGAGGTGTTGCAGGAGCAAGTTTGACTTTCCAGTTCTTGATTGGGAAGTTCCCAGGCCACTCCAGCAGTTGAATACTTTTCTCTGACAACTAGATCATCACCTTTCTAGCCTTATGGCATGAGCCACTATCCTGAAAGAGTTATCACGCCCATAAACCCTATGAAAAGGAAGCAGATGGTCCTTTACCATCTTAATATACTTTTAATCCATTGTAGTGCTTTTAGGTAAGAAGTACAACCTTCCCCTACCCATTGTAGCACTGAAGCAATCCCAAAACAAAACGTTATCTGGATGTTTCACCGTTATCACTATGAAACTAGTCATACCGGGTGGCACCCTCTGGCCTTCACTGCCGCTCACTCCAGTTTTTGTATTTCCAAATTTGAGTCATTTGCACTTCATTTCCTTTAAAAGCAGGGGTATGGCAGCTGTCTTGCAGGAGGTAATGTGCAGGTCCTTCTGCAGGCAATGTAGAATAGTTCTTTGAGAGACACTTCCAAAAAGTTTTTGATGGCTTTTCTTGAGCTTGGCAGCTGAAATGCAGGGTTGCTTCAATACTTCTTGTCTTGGGGATTATCTGTAGAACTAAAAATCTTCCTTGGGTGACCAGCAATAGGGTTTGGTTATGGGATAAAGTTGTCAAGGAGGCTATGAGCACTGGCAAGCAACTGCCTGATAATGCATTCTGAGTGCCCAGTGCATCTAGAAATCTCACAGGTACCCAAATTTTCTGGCTTCAAGCTGAGAATTTGGGTTTTCTACTCCTTAGATAGGAAACAGCCAACCAACCTAAAGAACAGCTGGAAGAAATACAGTGCCTGGAAGCAAAATTCTTAAATGGATTGCCTTCCCTAAAGACAGCCTGAGGCACACCGAAGCTAGTTGCTGGTGCTTACACTGTTAGAACCCTAGTTTCAGTGACCAGATGTATAATGATTTTCACCATGAGAGCATCCTATGTTTGTACCTTAGCCATGTATCACCTCTGAAAATGTATGGGGGGAGGACTAAGTCTTTTGCAGACACTGTATCTCCTTCTAATCTTGGCTTCATCCTCATACATTTAAACACCAGCCACTGCATTCACGAAGGAATCTTAATTTGGCTCATTCTGCTTTTTGTGGTTTTTAGAAAGTGACAATTAAAAGAAAAGAGGGTTTCCAGCCTCTTACTGCCAACCAACTCAGGCACCTTATACAACAGGCAGGAGATACATAAGTAATATTCCTACTCACCCATCCTCAGAGATATACTAATATATTCATCACAATATAAACTTACCATTACTCAAGTTTCTAGTTTCTTTTTAAATTATCACAATGCCTATATCAACTCATCACACTTTATTATACCTGTCATATATGACAGTCTTAACTATGAAAAGCTGAAAATACTCATTGGTGGCCATTAACAATGCTCACAGAAATGTTGCCTAAATACAGTTTCTTCACATAAGGGAAAAACATCAAACTATATCAATCTATTAGCATTAAACAGGACACAACAACATATTTTCTTTTGTACTTTATGTATCTGAAAATAAATACTATAAATATTTAAAATTAAAATACATTAGTTTTCCAGGTGCTATCTGGCTGAAACGGGGGTAACGATGCTGTTTCCTGTGGGGTAGGGTGGTGCCAGGAATGGATGAAGGCAAGTATGAATGTGCATATATATGTATATATATGCATACATATATACACATTTACTCTAAACTTTCTTCTTTAACACACTTTACCAAACTCAGTCACCAGCTTCTGCAGTTTCTCACATGAATCAGCCACCAGCACCGTATCATCAGCGAACAACGACTGACTCACTTCACAAGCTCTCTCATCCATAACAGACTGCATACTTGCCCCTCTTTCCAAAACTCTTGCATTCACCTCCCTAACAACCCCATCAATAAACAAATTAAACAACCATGGAGACATCACAAACCCCTGCCGCAAACCTACATTCACTGAGAACCAATCACTTTCCTCTCTTCCTACACATACACATGCCTTACATCCTTGATAAAAACTTTTCACTACTTCTAACAACTTGCCTCCCACACCATATATTCTTAATACCTTCCACAGAGCATCTCTATCAATTCTATTATATGCCTTCTCCAGATCCATAAATGCTACATACAAATCCATTTGCTTTTCTAACTATTTCTCACGTACAGTTTTCAAAGCAAACACCTGATCCACACATCCTCTACCACTTCTGAAACCACACTGCTCTTCCCCAATCTGATGCTCTGTACATGCCTTCACCCTCTCAATCAATACCCTCCCATATAATTTCCCAGGAATACTCAACAAACTTATACCTCTGTAATTTAAGCACTCACTTTTATCCCCTTTGCCTTTATACAATGGCACTATGCAAGCATTTCGCCAATCCTCAGGCACCTCACCATGAGTCATACATACATTAAATAACCTTACCAACCAGTCAACAATACAGTCACCCCCTTTCTTAATAAATTCCACTACAATACCATCCAAACCCGCTGCCTTGCCAGCTTTCATCTTCCACAAAGCTTTTACTATCTCTTCTCTGTTTACCAAATTATTTTCCCTTACCCTCTCACTTTGCATACCACCTCGACCAAAACCCCCTATATCTGCCACTCTATCATCAAACACATTCAACAAACCTTCAAAATACTCACTCCATCTCCTTCTCACATCACCACTACTTGTTATCACCTCCCCATTAGCCCCCTTCAATGAAGTTCCCATTTGTTGATATACACATATATGTGTATATGAGTGGATGGGCCATTCTTCGGCTGTTTCCTGGCGCTACCTTGCTGACATGGGAAACAGCAATGAAGTATACTAATAATAATAATAATAATAATAATGATAATAATAATAATAATAATAACAAAATAGTTTTAATTCTATTAAGTATAATAATAATAATATTAACATAAAATAGTTTTAATTCTATCTATCTCCCCCTCTGGTGCCCATTCCCTATGGGAACTCCCTCAAGGGGATGATCACAGAAAAAGAGCTTCCACAATCAGTGAACTCCAGTGCCACTTTTTAGGGGTATAAAATTAATAATATTATTGGAAAATCTGAGCTACCATTTTTCCAATATGTCACATCTTGAAAAATAATGGGTGCATAGTTTTAAATCACACTAATTAAAATACATCCTTTTAATATATATACTGGAGTAGATAAAACCAGTAACAATAATGTGAACAGGTAATATTGTGTGTGGAGGAGGATAATATACAGCATATAAGTTTGGAAAGAGAAAGATGGACCATTTAATTTTAGGAGGAGATAAGAATGCATGACTACAATCTATCAGAAGGATGGATTAAATAAAGTAAAACGTTATTCAAGGTAAATTAATGTAAATCTGGAGGATGAGTGACATGATGACACTAGAACATACAGATACTAAAAATAAAATGAGGGAAAAATACAGTATTGAATGCTGAATATCGAAAATCCATAATCCTCAGGACAAAGCAATGTTGGGATCCTGGCATTTTTTGTGCATCAGATATTCTGGGGCTACTTAGTGTGATCTGAACATATAACCTTCAAATTGAGTGTTTTGTATACCTAGTGCAGGTTTAAAATATCATGTGCTTGTAATACATACTGTAATGACATCCAGTTATCCAGATTAATTTGGACCGAACTCCATCCACATGAGTGTTTTTCTAGTTTAATGAGTATTACACTTCTACAGAAAAAATTTCTTTGCAAAAATTACTTGTACATTTACAAGCTTATTTTGCTGTAACAGTGTACATACTACACAAAACAATGAGAAAACATGTATAACAATATGAAATACAGTATACTGTACTTTAATTTCTACAAATGTACCAAAGGTTGTTATCAAAATGCAAATTAATTTTGTCTGCATTTATGTTAAGCATAAATACTGCATCAAACTTCATAATTTTTTCTATGCCTTCCAACCCCACAACCTCTTTCTATGTTGCTTTCATAGACTTACAAGTCCACTGGATAGGGCCATAGGTTAAGGAGTGTGGGTGTGGCAATTGCAGAACAATTTAGGAGAAAGTGTTAAAAGTCTTCGGTATGGAAGTTGCATCCTGGGCATAAGAGGTCTTGTGATAAGCTAAATCAATGATTTTAATGACGAAGAGATTGATGGTGTCCAGAATACAGGCAAGTGTAACTCGTATATATCTAGGGAAAGGTTATTGCTGACCATAAGGCATTCATAGGCCACTCACAGTCAGGTTTGCACTGGTCCACACCCTGGTTGTGGCAACAGTCAACCCAGCTGTTCATCTTTACCTAGGAGCTAGTTGATAAAACGGGTACCTGGCACTTTCCACAAACAGACACACATACAAAATCACAAAACTTTATAACCTTTGGTGCCAACTGGCAGACATGGCCAGCTTCCTGGGTGCTAACAGAGCCTCATGAGGGCAGAAGGGGCTCTTGGAGCAAGAAGGGAAAGTAATGTAAGATATAATTCTTTTTTCATACTTATCAACATTTCCCGCATCAGCAATGTAGTTACAGGAACAGAACAAGAAAGGCCACATCTGCTCACATTCATTCTCTGATTATCATGTGCAATGCACCAAAACCACAGCTCCCTATCCACAACATGGCCCCGGAGACCTTTCCATGGTTTACCCTGGATGCTTCACATGATCTGGTTCAGTCCAATGACAGCTTGTTGGCCTCTCTATACCACATTGTACCAATTCACTCTATCCCGTGCAAGCATTTCATCCTCCTGCATGTTCAGGATCCATCCAGTCATTCAAAATCTTTTTCACTCCATTTTTTCATCTCCAATGCAGTTTCCCCATTCTTCTTCTTCCCTCCACTTCTAACACATATATCCTCTTTGTCAACTTTTCCTTACTCATTCTCTCCATATGTCCAAACAATCTCAGCAAACCCTCTTCTGCTCTCTCAACCACACTCTCTATTGCCACACATCTCACTTTCACTTTCATTACTTACTTGATCAAACCACCTCAAACCACATATTGTCCTTAAACATTTCATTACCAATACATCAAACATCCTCTGCATAGCCTTATCTTTAGTGCATGCCTCACTTCCATATAATATTGATGGGACTACTGTGCCTTCAAACAATTATTTTTGCTGTTATGAGAATACAAAAAACTCAAGAGAAATGCATCAAAACTTTGGAATTAATCTTTTTACACATTCTGATAAACATGAAGGAGAACCAGCAGTCTTTTGTATGGAAGGAAAAAAGTAAATTGTGAAAGCAAAATGTTCAACATAATCTGATATAATTTTGGTACATAGAAAATTAAGGAGGTATAATAAAAGAAGTGATGCTAATAAACTGAATGACTACAGGGCTTAAGATAAATAAAAATTTCTTCTATAACTGGCATGTTTTCATCTCTAAGGGCTGCTTCCATGGAAAAACATATTAATTTCTCACTTAGAATTAAATCCATGTTCCATCTGTGAAACTTTTGTTGTCAAAGTGTCTGATGCTGATGGCCTTAATGACCCTTGCAATTGATAGGCCTAAAGCCCAAACAATCAACCAACCCCTTTGAATGAAGTAGCATACCCTCTCTTCCAACCAGATTTTGAATTATTCATAGAATCATAATTAACACATAACCAAAATCTGTGAAAGAGTCCTGGTGTTACATCTGAATATTAGAAAATAAAACAGGTAGTCACATCAATACCATAACTTGCGTGTTTTTTTTTCAAGCTTACAAACGCAGGAGTAAATCTGATTTTCTTCCGTTTCACATACCAAGCTCCCAAGGTTGATAAGCCATCTGAAACTGGCTGGGAAAGAACGTACAACAGTCTTCCATTTTCCCTTCTTAATATCACCTGACTTCCAAACACGTTTCAAAGGCTGAGGAATAATCAAAGTCTTTTTTTGGCTATTTTCTTTTCCTTTTGGTTTCCGTACATCATTAACTGATAATGACGATACATTGAAGAAAGGTGTTTTCAAAGTCTTGAAGCTCCCCCTTTTTCTGGTATTTCCTTTTCGCTTTTTAAACTTCTCTGGCAGAACACAAATATTTGAATCACATTTCTGCAGATCCCTCCATAGAGAATCTAATCTACATGTCCATTCTAAAGAGTGGAAAGTGAATGATTTTCTCACAAGTTCATCTGCAATCTGAGGAGAAAAGAGAGCAAAACCAGCAATAAAAATCCTGGTAAATTAAGCACTCCAAATACATATCTACAACAAATCTTGTATCTTACAAAACAAATGGAGTCCTCTATGAAACATGAGACATAACTAAAACATAATGCCTATGTTTTCATGTTCACTTTTATGTATCAGTAATTAGACTCAAACAATATGTATTTCATTTTATCTAAAATGCAGTTTCATCACATTGCATGATGGACTAACAGTGAGGTCACTGCATATTATCTTAAGCCTTGGCTGCTGTAACAAAAACAAAAGGACTGCAATTGATGGGGATTGTTTTTTGACTAAAGTTAATAATGAAAATTATCTGTTCTGTCCGTTATCATTCTACATCAATAGGACTTGTTTAATTTTTTTTTTTTGTGGACTTATCAACCTAATGGAAATGTTATTAAGTGAAAGAAGCAATACCCACAATTTTAATCTAAAATGTCTTAGAAAAAAAAAACTGATGGTTACATGAGTGTATACAGTACACTTTGGTAAAAGAAAAAAAAATCACTTCGTTTAAAAACTTTTAATGTTCTATGTAAATTTCCATAAGAGTGAAGATACATTCCATGTCATGAATTTTAAGGAAGTGATTTATAATTTCTCGTACGGTGAATTTCTGTACCAAATTTTTGTAATACTGTGGACCTGTGTATTGTACAATATTCTTCAATGACAAATCAGAGTGAGAAATTGACAGGATCAGAAGACAAAGAAAATTTACATAAAGACCTTAATATGATTTACAAATGGGCAAGAGAATCTGATAAAATCTAACGATGAGACATTTGAGTAAATACGAAATGTAAGAAGTAACAACATACCCGTAACTTCTACAAGAAACCTAGAGGAAAAGACAAAAAAGTGCAGAAAAAGTCAGAGGTCTAGTATTCATAAATGAAGAGCCTGAAATCAAGGAACACACTGAGATGAGAAGAGTAGTACAATCAGGCCAAATAATGAATGGTATACAGGGATGACAAGCTGTCAGAGTGGGCTAAACCATGGCATATGGGGAAGTTGGGAAAGCACAAAAAGGTCTGTGGAATCAGGTTTTGGTTCATTAGACATGATACATAGTGGATGTGTGTGAATGAGGCTATTCATCTGTTCCTGGCACTACTCTGCTACATGCTAAACAGTGAACAAGTATGAAAAAGATGGCAATGAACCCTTTCACAAGAAACAGAGGGCTAACAATGAAAATGTTTATTATTATTTATTGATTATACTTTGTCGCTGTCTTCCACGTTAGTGAGGTAGAGCAAGGAAACAGACGAAAGAATGGCCCAACCCACCCACTTACACATGTATATACATACACATCCACACACGCACATATACATACCTATACATCTCAACGCATATATATATATATTTGCGTGTGTGGACGTATGTATATACATGTGTATGGGGGTGGGTTGGGCCATTTCTTTCGTCTGTTTCCTTGCGCTACCTCGCAAACGCGGGAGACAGCGACAAAGCAAAAAAAAAAAAAAAAAAAAAAAAAAAAAAAAAAAAAAAGATTATATGATGTATAATCATATGATTATATGAGAGAGCAGAAGAGGGTGTTTTGAAATGGTTTGGTAACATGGAGAGAATGAGTGAGGAAAGAGTGACAAAGAGGATTTATGTGTCAGAGGTGGAGGGAACGAGGGAAGTGGGAGACCAAATTGGAAGTAGAAAGATGGAGTGAGTGATCGGGGCCTGAACATGCAAGAGGGTGGAAGGCGTGCAAGAAATAGAGTGAACTGGAATGATGTGGTATACCGGGGTCGACGTGCTGTCAATGGATTGAACCAGGGCATGTGAAGCGTCTGGGGTAAACCATGGAAAGTTTTGTGGGGCCTGGATGTGGAAAGGAAGCTGTGGTTTTGGTGCATTATACATGACAGCTACAGACTGAGTGTGAACGAACGTGGCCTTTGTTGTCTTTTCCTAGCGCTACCTCGCGCACATGCGGGGGCTGTCATTTCATGTGTGGCAGGGTGGCGACGGGAATGAATAAGGGCAGACAGTATGAATTATGTACATGTGTATATATGTATATGTCTGAGTGTGTATATATATATGTATACGTTGAGATGTATAGGTATGTATATGTGCGTGTGTGGAGGTGTATGTATATACATGTGTATGTGGGTGGGATGGGCCATTCTTTCGTCTCTTTCCTTGCACTACCTCGCTAACGCGGGAGACAGTGACAAAGTGTGTATGAGGGTGGGGTTGGGCCATTCTTTCGTCTGTTTCCTTGTGCTTCCTCACTAACATGGGAGACAGCGACAAAGTATAATATAATAGAATAGTATATATGTATATGTCTGTGTATGTATATGTATGAATACATACAGGAGAAGTGGGAGACCAAATTGGAGGTGGAGGGATGGAGTGAAAAAGATTTTGAGTGATCGGGGCCTGAACATGCAGGAGGGTGAAAGGCGGGCAAGGAATAGAGTGAATCGGATTGATGTGGTATACCGGGGTCGATGTGCTGTCAATGGATTGAATCAGGGCATGTGAAGCGTCTGGGATAAACCATGGAAAGTTCTGTGGGGCCTGGATGTGGAAAGGGAGCTGTGGTTTCGGGCATTATTACATGACAGCTAGAGACTGAGTGTGAACGAATGGGGGCCTTTGTTGTCTTTTCCTAGCGCTACCTCGCACACATGATGGGGGAGGGGGATGTTATTCCATGTGTGGCGAGGTGGCGATGGAAATAAATAAAAGCAGACAGTATGAATTATGTACATGTGTATATATGTATATGTCTGTGCGTGTATATATATATGTGTACATTGATATGTATAGTTATGTATATTTGCGTGTGTGGACGTGTATGTATATAATGTATATACATGTGTATGGGGGTGGGTTGGGCCATTTCTTTCGTCTGTTCCCTTGCGCTACCTCGCAAACGTGGGAGACAGCGACATAGCAAAAAAAAATGAATACATAGAAATGTATATGTATGTATATGTGCGTGTATGGGTGTTTATGTATATACATGTGTATGCGGGTGGGTTGGGCCATTCCTCGAATGTTTCCTTGTGCTACCTCACTGACAAGGGAGACAGCGATTAAGTATAATAAATGAATAAATAAATAGTATATATCCACGTAAATGCCCATAAACACACATATTCATACATATACATATCAACATTTAGACACCCCAATCTGAGCCTTCGAGGAGGATTAGCACTCCCCGCGTGACTCCTTCTTCTGTTTCCCCTTCTAGAAAGTTAAAATACAAGGAGGGGAGGGTTTCCAGCCCCCCGCTCCCGTCCCCTTTAGTCGCCTTCTACGACACGTGAGGAATGCGTGGGAAGTATTCTTTCTCCCCTATCTGGTTTACCACAGAAGTTTCACATGCCCTGGTTCAGTCCATTGACAGCACGTCGACCCCGGTATACCACATCATTCCAATCCACTCTATTCCTTGCACGCCTCTCACCCTCCTGTATGTTCAGGTCCCAATCGTTCAAAATCTTTTTCACTCCAATTTGGTCTTCTGCCTCTCCTTGTTCCCTCCACCTCTGACACATATATCCTCATTGTCAATCTTTTCTCATTCATTCTCTCCATATGTCCAAACATTTCAACACACCCTCTTCTGCTTTCTCAACCACACTCTTTATTTCCGCACACCTCTCTTATCCTTTCATTACTTACTCAATCAAACCACCTCACACCACACATTGTCCTCAAACATTTCATTTCTAACACATCCACCCTCCTCCATACAACCCTATCTATAGCCCATGCCTCCCCACCACGTAACATCGTTGGAACTATTATTCCTTCAAACATACCCATTTTTGCTCTCCGAAATAATGTTCTCTTCTTCCACACATTCTTCATCACTTCCAGAACCTTCCCCCCCTCCCCAACCCTGTGACTCACTTCCACTTCCATGGTTCCATTCGCTGCTAAGTCCACTCCCAGATATCTAAAACACTTCACGTCCACCAATTTTTCTCCATTCAAACTTACATCCCAATTAACTTGTCCCTCAACCCTACTGAACCTAATAACCTTGCTCTTATTCACATTTGCTCTCAACTTTCTTCTTTCCAACACTTTTCCAAACTCAGTCACCAACTTCTGCAGTCTCTCATGAAAGAGCATTACAAAAGATGGAACACAATTAACATAAGAAATATCCCAAAGAAAACTTGATATGAGATTGATATCATTCCCATATGTACTCAGGATTTACAATTATGGCATACGTATGGCAGCAGAGAGAAACATATTCATAAAGCAAGATGTGTGCAGAATACTATGTGCTAGAAATGCCTTTTAAGCAAAATCTCATCACAGATACTCAAAAGAACGTATGTATTTCGTCCCTCTGCTTTATATTGCATAGATCCTTGAAGCTACACAAAACACTTCACTCAGAGATAAATACAATACAGACTTAACAGATGAACACCATAAATACTAAATTCCTTGACTGGAGGTTAAGGTTACCCACCTTTACGAGTTTTCGTATATCATGCCTCTTATCACCTCTATGTTGCAGTAGGAACTCCTCAACAATACTCATAAATGGCTGTAATGATGCTTTGAATAAACTAGGTTGACTTAATACATTCTCCAAGGATTCATCTTGGTAATCAAGCAATTTCCTGGTGATTGATGACAATGTTTTATCTGGAAAAGTGAAAAACACTTGAGAATATGTCTCATATAAACCTGTGAAGTCATATTCAATTTATTAATGCAGAGAATACAATAAAAAACACAGCATACTTTGTCTCACATTGGTCTTGGGATGTCTCCAAATTGCTTCACTCCAGAAGAATTTTGAAAACTGTGATGACTCCATTGTGACCAACTGATCAAACCACTGGCAATGTTGTGCAGAGACTGGATCTACTTGAGTACAGAACCATACCATGCAGCCAATGTACCTAATACATGCGGACAGGATGGGAAAAAAATTTCTTGATGTTTAAATAACTGCTTGCCACAAAAAATTTACTCAAGTATTCACATCAAAAAAATTCTATATACTGACAATTCCATATATCTACAGCAATAAATAGAGCTGTGTCATTGGCAAACAACAACTGACACACTTCCCAGTCCTTCTCATCCACAACTAACTGTATACTCACCCCTCTCTCCAAAACTCTTCCATTTACCTCCCTAAATACCCCATCCATAAACAATTTAAACAACCATGGTGACATCACACACCCCTGCCACAAACCGACATTCACTGGGAACCAATCACTCACCTCTCTTCCTACTCGTACACATTCATTACATCCTTGGTAACTTTTCACTGCTTCTAGCAGCTTACCTCCCACACTGTATACTTGGTAACTTTTCACTGCTTCTACCAACTTACCTCCCACACTGTATACTTGGTAACTTTTCCCTGCTTCTACCAACTTACCTCCCACACTGTATACTCTTAAAACCTTCCACAAAGCATCTCTATCAACCCTATCATATGCCTTCTCCAGACCCATAAATCCTACATACAAATCCATCTGTTTTTCTAAGTACTTCTAATACACATTCTTCAAAGAAAACACCTGATCCACACATCCTCTACCACTTCTGAAACCACACTGCTCTTCCCCAATCTGATGCTCCGTACATACCTTTACCCTCTCAATTAATACCCTCCCATATAATTTTCTAGGAATACTTAACAAACTTATGCCTGTGTAGTTTGAACACTCACCTTTATCCCCTTTGCCTTTGTACAATGGCACTATGTATGCATTCCGCCAGGCACTTTACCATGATCCATACATACACTGAATATCCTTACCAACCAGTCAACAACACAGTCCTCTTTTTTAATAAATTCCATTGCAATACCATCCAAACCATTCTCCCTGACCCTCTCACTTCGCACACCACCACGACCAAAACATCCTTTATCTACCACCATATCATCATACACATTTAACAAACCTTCAAAATATTCACTCCATCTCCCTCTCACTTCATCACTATTTGTTATTACTTTCCCCCGTGCCCCCTTCACCAATGTTCCCATTTGTTCTCTTGTCTTACGCATGTTACTTACCTCCTTCCAAAACATCTTTTTATTCTCCCTAAACTTTCATGATACTCTCTCATCCCAACTCTCGTTTGCCTTCTTTTTTCACCTCTTGCACCTTTCTCTTGACCTCCTTCCACTTTCTTTTATACATCTCCCACTCATTTGCACTGCTTCCCTGCAAGTATCGTCCAAATGCCTCCCTTTTGTCTTTCACTGACAACCTTACTTCTTCATCCCACCACTCACCACCCGTTCTAATCTGCCCACCTCCCACTTTCTTATGCCATATACATCTTTTGTGCAAGCCATCACTGCTTCCCTAAATACATTTCACTTCTCACCCACTTTCACCACTCTCTTATCCCCGACATTCTCTCTTCTTTTCTGGAAACCTCTACAAATCTTCACCTTCGCCTCCACAAGATAATGATCAGACATCCCTCCAGCTGCCCCTCTCATCACATTAACATTGAGTGAGCAGAAGAGGACATTTTGAAATGGTTTGGACATATGGAGAGAATGAGAGAGGAAAGATTGACAACGATATATGTGTCAAAGGTGAAGGGAGCAAGGAGAATTAGGAGACCAAATTGGAGGTGGAAGGATGAAGTGAAAAAGATTTTGAGCAATTGGAGCCTGAACATACAGGAGAGTGACAGACATGCAAGGAATAAGAGTGAATTGAAACAATGTGGTATTCTGGGGTCAATGTGCTGTCACTGGACTGAACTAGGTCATGTGAAGCGTCTGGGGTAAACCATGAAAAGGTCTGTGGGGCCTGGATGTATATAAGGAGCTGTGGTTTCGGTGCATTACACATGACAGCTAGAGACTAAGTGCGAACAAATGTGGCCTTTTTTGTCTGTTTTCCTGGCGCTACCTCGCTGAAGCAGGGAGTAGGAATGCTGTTTCCTGTGGGGCAGGGTAGCGCCAGGAATGGATGAAGGCAAGCAAGTATGAAGTAGTACATGTGTATACATGTATGTCTTTGTATGTGTATGTATATGAATATATATGTTGATATATATATGTATGTATATGTGCGTGTATGTGTATATGAGTGGATGGGCCCTTCTTCGTCTGTTTCCTGGAGCTACTTCGCTGATGCGAGGGGAACAGCGATTAAGTATAATAAAAATAATCAACAAATATACATACACATAAACAGAGATATACATATATACTTTTTTTTTCTTTTTTTTTTTTAAACTATTCGCCATTTCTCGCGTTAGCGAGGTAGCGTTAAGAACAGAGGACTGGGCCTTTTTTGGAA